>NC_081353.1:64362176-64388167 GCF_029784015.1 Lycium ferocissimum
ATGAAGGGTACACGTATTTGTATAATATAGAAAAATCTTTATGAGATGATACGATCTCCCGTGCCTAGATGGCGGCGTCCCCCCAAAGGCAAAGGTATGATTCTACCGTGCCTAGATGGTCAAGGCATGTCACCGCTAAGGCGGGCACTATAATTCTACCAAGCTAAGGTCGGCATGACACCACTAGTGGGCAAGATATGATGGTTACCGGACGCGGGTTAACCATACGATATCGTATGATTGATGTGACGATGCATGGCATGATGATGTATATGTGATATGATAAGGCATACGCTATGGCATACGTACGATGTGCTTATGTATGATTAATGTATACGTGTTGTATCTATAATTATAAGAGTACGCATTTGTATCTCCATCTCATAACTTATGATATTCTTATTATGCTTATTTCATTCCTCGCTCTACATACTGTGTGACAATGTTCGCATCGACATCCGTTTTTCTTTGGACGTCGTGTTCATGCCCATAGGTAGGCAAGGAGACTCGTTGCCGATCTACATGTGAGCGTACCGACTCGCGAGACTCCATTGTCCGAGGTTCCATCGACTATTCTTTGGTACATATATGTATATACTTCCTCATGATTGGGCATGACGGGGTCCCGTCCCGTCCATACGTCGTCTAATACTCTAGTAGAGAGGCTCGTAGATACGCACGCGCTGGCAGATGGTCCCATGGTCCGTATTTATACGTACGTATATATTATTTTGATAGCCGAGGGCTTATGTTTAATAAAAGTAAATTTCATTTTATGATGCTATATTTTCATGAAATTGAGCATGCATTGAGAACGAGAGCATATAGATAACGACGTAGTGGTATTCTGGTCACGGTCGGCCTCTGACCCGTCGCGGCCCGTAGTTCGGGTCGTGACACTTAGAATCACTTTGAGGAAGAGATATATAGCCCCATGGTTGGTTAATGAAATTTTATACAAGTGCCAAGAAGGTTCCATAAGGATTGGAGGTCAAACGAATCAAAGAGAACGCGATTTCCGCGAAACCGGGAGATTTATGGGAAGCGCGCGGGTCGCACACTGAGTGTGCTGAGCTGCACACTGGTTACCAACTCCCCATTTTGGGTGATTTCACTGCCCAACATCATTTTTGGGGTGGAGGAAGAGTGTGCAGCCGTACACTGAGTGGGCAAGGCCGCATACTCTTCGCACATTAGGGTCGGGGGGTGATTTTGCCACCTTTTTAAATCCCAAACGACCCCAACCTCATTCCCAACTTTCCACACTTATTTCCCCACATATATAGAGTATTGTAAAGAGTTCTTTATGGTTCTCAATCACTCCACACCCCTCTACACTATCCTAAGAGAGAATCAACATCAAATCTCAAGCTAAATCCATGGAAGGTGTGACGATCTTGTTTCCTCAAGTCGCTAGTTGGTCTTGAAGAAGGAGTTGAGTGAAGTGAAGTTCCTATATTTTAAGGTATGTACTTCATACTACTCATATGTCTAAGTGATATAAAGGTTTAGTAGCTCTTATTGAGGAGGAAATCTAAAGTAGAGAAGCCATGGATGTTGAGGCGAAGAAGATGACCATGGATGAATTTGAGAAGAGAATTTTGGATGAAATTGAGATAAAATTGAATATAATTCCTTGATAATGATATTTTTGATGTTGTTAATGGTGTTTGGGAGTTGTTTTGCCATATAGTGGAAGTTGATAAAATAGGGGGAAGTACGCTCCAAATTTGCGTTAGCTTTTTAGTTGCTCTAGTTTGAACTTAAGCTTGCTTTGAAGACTAATGTTGTTACGAATCCTCTTGAATGTAGAGTTTGCAAGCTTGGGAGGAGAACATTTAGTCGTTAAGAAGATGTACAGATATGTTAAGGCTAGACCCTCTCTTTCAAAGGCATGATTCCTATATTATGATTTCCTCTCTATATCTCCACAGCCTTCTTACATCCCAAAAGATCAAGTTAAAGATTCTTAAGAGTTTCTTATGAGAAAGAGATGATGTTCTATGAAAATGATGGTGATGATGACTTTACTTATAGAGATTCCAAAGCTTATGAATTGATGCTAGTATGAGCTTAATGATCTTATTTCATAATTCCCTTGATGTTATTCATTGTTGGCCATCTCACCTCATGATACTAGTTCCTTCAAGGTGAGACATAGTGATGATGATTGTTCCATAATATAATCAGAGGTCACCGACCTTACGTCACTTCGATATGATTGTAGCGTTAATTGGGCTCACATGCATGCTTATTTTTTATATATATGATTATATCAGGCCTAGTTAGCCGGGCAGACACCACTATGCTAGCCGTAAGTGGGCGGCTTATGGATGATAGTTACATCGGGCCTAATTGGCCGGGCAGTCACCACTAGTAGGCAGCGTGAGATGACTATCCCGGACGCGGGCTAGTGATGATATATGACTCAGACAGTTTACTTTTATATATATATATATATATATATATATATATATGCGTGTGTGTGTGTGTTATGACGTGGTTTTAAAAGTAAAAGTTAGCATGCATGGTATCCGCCTTTAGAGGCAATCATATGTGCAGGTTATCTCTTTATTATGTCATTATTCATGCCTTACATACTCAGTACATTATTCGTACTGACGTCCTTTCTTTTGTGGATGTCGCGTTCATGCTCGGGCAGTAGACAAGAGACGTCCCGTATCCCTGTGAGCATTATCAAGCAGATACACAGGAGCACTCCACTTCTCCGGTGTTGTCGTTTATTGGTATATACCTTTGTGAACATATTTGGGGCATGGCGTCCCGTCCGTCCTTATGATTTTAGTACTCCGATTCGAAGCTCGTAGATACATATGTGGGTAATAGCTGTTCTACGATCTTTTTAGTGTATGACTTGCATATCATTTTGTAGCCTCGTGGGCTTATATATTGTACATATATGCATATTTTGAGGAGTGATTGAAGATCATTTCATGGTAAGCTTTGTCTGGGAATTGTGTTGATCTAAGTTGAATATGATGTTGAGTATGATGAGTGGTGCTCGGCAGGCTAGCTCCGGGTGCCCGTCATGGCCCTCTAGTTGGGTCGTGACATATACCTAGCAAAGTTCAGAAGTAGCAAGGCAAGATAAACAGTCAAGCAAACAAGTGACTAGTTCCAACCTCAATCAAAACAAGCAATGTCACATGATTTCTAGAAAATTCATCTTTTAATCATTTTTAAACTAACTAAATGGCAATGAATCATTTTAGTTTCATTTATATCATAACAAAGTATCACAGAATCAAATAGCAGGTTTGAGGTTGTGTCTTCTAAACCTATTTTAGTTTAAGCAAACTTAGGGCCATATCAGAGGTTTGCTGCCATATTCAGACCTTTAAGCTTTTGATTTTAGCCCATTTTAAGTCATAGGGGTCTCAACTATCCATTAAAATCATTTTAGATCAAAGACAGCTTCATGAAGCATCAACATGATTCCCAAATGATGATTTACACTTGGTTTTATTTAAAACTTACATACAAAATCCAAAAACAAAGTATAACAATCAGCAGAGGTCCTACTCAGTTACAAAGAGTGATTAAAACAGGATCGAACAAGTTCTCAAGAATCAGGGGAGCATGAATCTTCCCTAAGTCTAAGTAAAGGTCAGGTAAGGTCACAATAAGTCACAGACAGAGGGGAATTCATATGGAGACACTCATAAGTTTAGAAAAAACTAGACCATGTTCATAAAGGATCATGATTCTATTCCTAGGTCACCAAACATCAAACTTAGACTGAATAGTACAAGGGAGAATAGAAAAAACATGTGAACATATAGGTCTGAGATTACAAAACAACTAGCAAGGCAAGGATAAGAAAGAAAGCACCCTGTTTGCTTTCAAAAGCAAATTTTGTCCTCTATTTTAGCATGATAGTAAACTCAATAGAGTTCAATCTTTTAATCAACTCATAACACTGTTTTGGAAAGGAAATTTCAATCAAAGATCAAGTCTCCAAGAAATCAAGCACATAGAGGGAAAGAACAAGAAACTGAGTTACTACTGAGGTCCATTTTTACTTCCTAGGTTTAGTTTAGGCCCTTTTTTATACTCTTACTTATTTAACAACAAGAATACATGAAGTCTGCCCATTTAGCACTTCAAAATCTAAACTAAGACATAACAGTTTCCATGATAGTCTAGGTAAATGTCTAATAAAAAGAAAAGAAAACTTGTTAACACCAGAATGAGATCCACAAACAATAATTTAAGCAAAAAACACCCTCCTTCTTACCTTTTTAAAGAAGATTCTAGGTAAATATTAGCAATGCACACAGGTTGAGAAGTAAGCTTAAAGACTTCAAAAGATTCAACTAACAAATGAGGCTGCAGAACCTTAAGTTACCCCTTTCAAAAGATGTAAACTATTAAGAGTGATTCAAGACCAACAAATGATGGAAGGGGATCAAATTTATCTCCTAAAACTTAGACTTAGCAGATTTCTAGATAAAAGATTCAAGCTTTTTTTATAGTAAAGCCAATCTGAAGCCATATCTAGGACCAAAACCATATCAAACAAGAAAACTATTGGACAAAATTGATTCATGATTGACAGACAGGACCAACTTCACAACATGATGAACAGAAATCACAAGAACAAGACTATACACTTAAATCTCTAATGAAACAGTACCATGTAACAAAAGCTAGAACCTTAAACAACTTGATACAATAAGACTGAACTCCAAACACCATCCTCTATATCCCATTTTTAGTTCCAAATTCCAGAAGGAAAACAACCAAACAAACCTCAAGCATGATTCAAAAACAGACTACCACATTATAGCAATTTAAATATCGGCAATACTACATTGTCAACTAAGCTAAGGCAGAAATATATTCAAATCAAGAAAATAAAATTCCAGACACGTATTCAAACAACAGTGCATTTATTTGAACTCAATATGAAAACTGAAATTGAATAAAAGGTGGGTATAGAGATATTACCTCTTACAAAGGCAACCCAAAGATCAAATGGGGAGATTGAATCAAGTCTTCAACAACAAACACTCAAAAACCCTTTGCAAAGCCTTTTCCTTTTTGATTTTTCAGAGTATAATGTAATATTTTTTAACAATATCCTCTATATCATTGTAGTATATTGTAATATGAGTATATATTTGGTAATGTAGGTATATAAGTAGTATGTATTTTTTAGGTAAATTATCAGGAGACTCGAAACCTAGCAGTCGAGTAGTAGTAGTTTTCTCCAAAAAAAAAAAAAGAATCCAATCCTCTAAATTTTTACACACACCTTCTATTTATAGCATGCAAATCAACTTAAGGGTAAAAAAATGGAAGATTCTAGGTTTTTCCAACCAGATTTCCCCCAAATTCACCATCTCGTCACACAAAATCCAATGCAAATGAGTAATGACAAAATGAATATAGCACATTGTACTAAATCGTACTAAAATCCCTAATTTTTCGCAGATTGTACAAGGAATAACAAAACGAAATCAGATTGTACATACCAGATGGTAAATCATACGCCAAATACACAAAACAACAAAATCAGACCAACAAACAAATAAATAGGGCCATTAAAACCTCATCCAAGGCGTACACGTAGCCAAACAACATCACAGCTGTCCAGCAAATCACCACCCACCCTCTTTTTTGGGGTGGTGTGGTAGCACAAGATGGCTAAAGCCTTCAAGGCTGGACCATGGCATTCCACACCACAAAAGGGTAGGGAAATACCCGTTGTTGGCTAAAAATGGGTGGAAACACGGTGGAGGGGCGGTGGCTAGTGGTGGAACCTTAGCGCCGCCACCAGATTCTCTCAAGAAGAGAGAACATATTTTAGGTCAAAACAGAATGATGGGCCACACGAGTAAAATAAATTTTGGGGGGGGGGGGTGAGTATATTATTTACTTTCCCCCTTTTAAAATATAATACATATTTTTAAAAACATAGTATATAGTTTAAATTAATTAGCTTAAAATTCCATTGTAAAATAATATTTTGACAAGATAAAAATTATAATATGTCGTTTTAAAATACGAGCTTCAAAACGAGTCCAATATTGATATACTTCCGAGTAATAGTTAAAAATGCGAAAAATACAGTCAAAATGAGCCGTAATTCATACGTCGTCTTTAATTAACAATTTTTTTGAGTTAAACGGAGCGGGGTATGTACTTCCTTTTTGAATTGTATTTATGAAAGTAAATAACTCATAATTCGTAATTTTCTTGTAATTGTCAATTTTTTACAGAATAATTAATTATATGTCAATTTTTTTGCAATTTTCTCGGGATTTTGAAATTTTAAATTTTGAAGGTGCATTCTTGCTCCGTCTTTGACTCAAAAATTTTGAGAATTAAAATACGCGTCTTATGAGGTGAAAATTAGGTGTCAACAATGATGACATCTACGACATCCATAATGTCCTATTTCCTAGAACAAGTTAGAGGCTCATGACTTTCAAGATTCTTATGGTAGTATTGATAAGAGTTCTTTATAATGATGATGATAATGATGATGATGATGATGATGACGGTGATTCCATAATAGAATCGGGGGTTTACCGACTTTATGTCACCCGGATAGAGTTGAAATGCTTCCTTTGGATACTCATGTATGTCATATATGTATATAGCTATTTTCTGGTATCGAGCTTATGTGGCCGGATATGATATCTATTACGCGCACACCACTGCAGTTGGGTATGGACAACACCGATCCTTATTATGGTTGGGTACGGACAATATTGAGTCTTGCTATGGCCGGGTATGGTATCATTATGTGTATGTGTATGAAATGTTTTCTTTAGAGGAAGGATAAGTATGCATGACAGTCATCTTAAGAGGTATTATGAGGTATAAATTGTTCTCTTATCTTATACAATCTTCATGCTTTTATCGTGTTGTTATTCATGCCTTACATACTTAGTACATTGTTTGTACTGACATCCTTTTGTTTGTGGACGCTGCGTTCATGCCCGCAGGTAGACAGGCAGACAGACCAGACCCTTAGGCTGCTTCGTCAGTGATTGCATAGAAGTGCTTCATTTGATCCGGAGCTGCAGTAGTTGGTATTATTCTTTTGTGTACATACTTGGGCACGACGGGGTCCTGTCCCTTCTTTATGATATTACACACTCCATGTAGAGGCTCGTAGACAGATGTACATAGCTAGATATCCGATAACCTTATCGGTTTATATTTTTGTATATCATTTTGGCAGCCTTGTCGGCTTGTACATATGGGCATAGTTAATGATGTTTATATAGACGTGCATATGTTCGATAATTTTATACGGCCAAGAAGTTGGCTGTATAATTTTACACGGCCAAGAAGTTGGCCGTATAATGTTATACGGCTAGTATATACGGCCCGTATTTTTCAAGTCGGTGGATTTTGCTGACTTTATATATTACGACCCCACCTCATTTTAAGTCATTTAAAACATAACCCCAAGTGCAAGAAAGCTCTAGAAACCTTTCCTAACATATTCAAACATTTCTCCAAGCCTAATCCAAGATCAAAGTGAAGATCAAAGCACTTAGGGTTTCAAAGCGAGGTTTAAACTTGTCTCTTCTTCTTATAGAAGCTTTGGATGGTATATCAAGGTGAAGTTATCTTGGGATTGAAGTGTTCTTGAGTTATTGAGTTAAGATTTCATCTTATTTTCATATTTATGAGTTTATGTGGTAATCATGCTAAGATTTGAGGAAAAGAATTGGAGGAAAGGTTCAAACATGAAATTGATGATATTTTGAGTTGTAAGTTAACTTGAGCTATGATTGTTAGCACGTTTTAAGCATAAATTTGTTATGAGGGATAGTAGTAGTGTGGTGGAATTATGGTATACAAGAGTATATGGGGTTGTTGAATGACATATCCTTAATATGATGAATATGAGGTTAAAGGAGATCATATGGAATTGTTGTGTAAATTGTTGGTTGTGGATTTTGTTGTGATGATTACGAAATAGGGTAAAGGCTGTCCATTTCATTTTGGAATGGAATCATTATTGATATACATGATATACAAGTGACATCTAAGTCATATATGTATTCTTGGTTATAGGGGTGGCGCTCTAGTGTTGATAAGCTTGCTGTCGGATTACTTGGACGATGAGGTATGTAATGGCTATCCTTTCTTTTCTTGGCATGATCTACAGACAGTAAGTGCTTATCGAATCTTAAAGATAGAGAATTATTGTTTAGAGCTGTCATAAAGGTGTAACGTTTCTAGATGTGGTATTGTATCTTCCGAAGGGTTCCTATCCGCTCCTTAGTTCACTGTTGGTAGAAGATTTAGAGAAAGACATGTTGACATCTTCATATATTTTAGTTTACGCATGATATACTGCATGATGTATACATATATTTTCTGTAGCCTGGCTGTTTGGTCAGTGTGACATTTTATTTAGTCTGACCACTTAGTCGGTGAGACATTTTATTTATCCTGGCCACTTGGTCAATGAGACATTTTATTTAGCCTGGCCTCTTGGTCAGTGAGTCAATATTGCCTGGCCGATGGGTCAGTGAGATAGATTTGCCTGGCTGATGGGTCAATGAGATTTTATAGTTGCCTGGACACTTGGTCAGCGAGATATATGATATTATTATATTGCATTTCATATGAGACAGGCCAGGTGAGATATTCAGGGCATTCTTTGGCCTCTAGATTATTATGTTTTTAGTTCGCTCGCTTTCACTCATCCGTCGTTGCCTTACATACTAGGTACATTATTTTGTACTGACGTCCCTTTTGCCGGGGTGTTGCATTCATGGTTGCAGTGCGTATATAGATGACATCGGTAGACCTTTCCGCAGGGCAAGATCTCGATATCGCCGATTGGTGAGCTCCCTTTGTTTGGAGTTACCGTGTCTTTTGAGTCTTTTCTTTTGTGACTGCAGTGTTAGACGCGTGGCGTGGCCCCGTCCGACAATGGTGCAGTTATGCTTTCCTTAGAGGCTTGTAGAATCTTGTATATAGTGTGTCTGTTTGTTAGTCTTGCCGGCTTATATATGTCTGTTTGGGTACTGTTGGCTTTGTACGATCATAGCAGCCTCGTTGGCTTACTCAGTTGTGTATACATGTTTTGGATGTGAATGCCCGCTTCGTACGAGATAGCCGTTTATATATATATATATATATATATATATATATATATATATATATATAGGCTCTATCGGCCTAAGTTGATGGCTACTCCCGCAGTTGCGTATTTAGAGTGGTTCGCTCGGCCCGCATGGCATCGAGTGCGCCCACGCCTCTCCGAATTTAGGGCGTGACAAACTTAGTAGCCGAGCGGGCTTGTCCTAGTGAGTCTACAAGTCGTGTCTAGTAGAGTCTTGTTTATAGTTGTGTTGTGCACCACATCATATAAATTGGAGGCTACAGGGCATTTAGGAGTTGGTTACCTTTCTTTTAGATCTAAATTATGTTGTAGAGCCAAGTCATAGGAGGTTTGAGTTAAACTTACCCTTCTATGTTTTTATACAACTATGCTGGTGACTAAAAAGACCGTGAATGGTACGGAGAGTTGATACGACAAATGCGAGGGAATCATAGGCACACTCGACAGTTGGGGCCTAGTCTGAGGACTAGGGTGAGACCCCTTCCCGCACCATCATCGATGACTCCGCTACTCAAGGAGCTTCCGAGAGAGGAAACATCACCAGTACCCCCTTCGGCACCAACAGATCAAAATCTTAGGAGTGCGATGCAGTTATTGACTCAGTTTTTAGCCACTCAAGGCCAGCGAGAGCACCTGCTGCTACAGTAACAACTGATGGGTCTAATGGTTTGAGGGTTCATGAGTTCCTAGCACTTGATCCCCCAGATCACTCAAGGGTTAGGCGGGACAAGGATCCGCAGAACTTTGTTAATAAGCTTCACTGTATTTTTAGGGTCATGCATGCTAATGAGACCTAGGCGGTAGAGTTAGTGTCTTTCAGGCTTCGTGATATAGCCGTCTTATGGTATGAAGGGTGGGAGCATGCCAGAGGTCCTGAGGCACCTCCAGCGCGTTGGTCTGAGTTTTCAGAGGCCTTTCTTGATCACTATTTATCGTTGGAGATACGAGAGGTGAGGGTTGATCAATTCTTAACTATTCAACAAGGTAGTTCTAGTGTTCTTGATTATTGCCTCCGATTTAATTCCTTGGCTAGATATGCTCCATCCTTCTTTAATTCATCGAGGGCCAGTATTTATAAGTTTATAGCAGGGTTGCACCCCAATTATGTTGAGGCTTGTACCACTGCAGTGGTGAATAATAATATGGACCTTGCTTATATTCAGGCATTCGCATAGAACTGCGAGGATCATAGACGTCAGCAGCGGGTGACTCCAGGAGGATATAGAGGGAGCATCATAAGAGGGATAGGTCTACTGGTCAAAGGTGGTATAAGAGGGAGTTTTAGACCCCGGATTGTGGCAGGCTATTTAGGCCATCACCAGCTCAATCTCAGGGATACAGATTAGGGTATTGTATTTGATCTGGACCAGGTGAAAGTTCCCATGCATCTAGGTCACAGCAACAGAGGGGTCCAGGGAAGGCCAGATCACTACCACAATAGTGTAGAAATTGTGGTAGAGCGCACTATGGGCGATGTCAGTATAGGTCACAGGCTTGTTACTTGTGGCAGCCTAGATCATTTACGAGGACGCCTGCCCACAGGAAGACCCACGGTATGGTGTAGCCGATGTGTTCCGTAGCAGTATACGCATCCGTGCATCCTTCTATGCGCGGGTTTCAGCCTTCAGCAGGTAGAGGTGAAGCTTCTAGTGCAGGTGGTGCTCAGAACCGCATTTGTGCCTCGGCAAGGCGCTAGGACTTATAGTCCTCACCAGACATTATGATAGGTACATTGACAGTTTGTTCATATAATGTTTACGCGTTGATAGATCCGAGGTCCAATTTGTCCTATGTCACTCCGTTTATTGCGGGAAAATTCGGTATAGTGCCAGAGTTATTAAGTGAGCCATTTTCTGTGTCTACACCTGTTGGTGAGCCTGTTATTGCTAGAAAGATTCATCGTGGTTGTTCTATAGTTGTTTGTGGCCACCAGACCCTACCAGATATTATAGAGTTGCAGATAGTCGATTTCGATGCCATTATGGGTATAGATTGGTTAGCTTCTGTTTGTGCTGACGTTGGGTGTTGGACGAAGATTGTCACATTCCACTTCCCAGGGGAAACAATTCTGGAATGGAAGGGTAATATGGTTTCACTGAGAGGTAGGTTTATTTCCTATCTCAAGGTGAAGAAGCTGATTTCGAAGGGTTGTATCTATCATATAGTTCGAGTTCAAAATGCAAAAGCAGAACCGCCAACTCTTCATTCTATTCCTGTATTTAATGAGTTCCTAGATGTATTCCCAGATGAGCTTCCAGCCCTTCCACCAAAGCGAGAGATTGAATTCGCTATAGATGTACTATTGGATACTTAGCCGATATCTATCCCTCCTTATATGATAGCTCCTGCTGAGTTGAAGGAGTTGAAGGAACAATTGAAGTACCTACTAGAGAAAGGCTTTATCAGACCTAATACATCCCCGTGGGGGGCCTCAGTGTTGTTCGTAAAGAAGAAGGAAGGTTCACTGAGGATGTGTATCGACTATAGACAGTTGAATAAGGTGACGATTAAGAACAAGTATTCACTTCCAAGGCTAGATGATTTATTTGATCAATTGTAGGGTGCTAAATATTTATCAAAGATAGACTTGAGGTCAGGTTATCACTAGGTCAGGATCAGAGGGAAGGATATTCCGAAGACAGCATTTAGGACTAGATATGGTCATTTTGAGTTTCTTGATATGTTTTTTTGGGTTGACTAATGCGCCAACAGTATTTACGTAGTTAATGTATAGCATATTTAGAACCTTATTAGATTTATTCTTGATTGTGTTTATTGATGATATTCTGGTTTACTTTCGATCCGAGGCTGAGCATGCAGATCATTTGCGTGCGGTACTCAGAGTTCTTTAGGGTCGGAAGCTGTATGCGAAATTCTCCAAATGTGAGTTCTAGCTAAACTCTGTGGCTTTTCTAGGGCATATTGTTTCAGATGAGGGCATCAAAGTTGATACTCAGAAGATAGAGTACGTGAAGACTTGGCCTCGACCCACGATGCTGATAGAAGTTTGTAGTTTTCTGGGTTTAGCAGGGTATTACAGAAGATTTGTAGAGGGCTTCTCTTCTCTTTGGTGCCCCACTGACGAAGTTGACTCAGAAGGCAGCCAAGTTTCAATGGGCAGACGCTTGCGAGCGGAGTTTTCAACAATTAAAGGATAGGTTGACTTCAGCGCCAGTCCTGACACTGCCAGAAGGGTCCGAGGGTTATGCTATCCATTGTGACACTTCAGGGGTCGAATTGGATTGCATATTGATGCAACACGGTAAGGTGATTGCCTACGCTTCTAGACAGCTCAAGAAGCACGAGAAGAACTACCCAACCCGCGACCTTGAGTTAGCAGCCGTGATTGTGGCACTTCAAATCTAGAGACATTACTTATATGGCTTCATGTTGACATTTATACAGATCATAAGAGCCTTCAGTACATCTTCAAGCAAAAGGAGCTAAACTTGCGGCAGAGGCGATGGTTAGAGTTGCTGAATGACTATGATGTTGATATTCTGTACCACCCAAGAAAGGCGAATATAGTAGCATATGCTCTCAGCCGCAGATCTATGGGTAGTTTGGCATACCTGTGGGTTGGAAAAAGGGAGTTGGCTCGTGAGCTTCTTCAGTTAGCCAATTTGGGGGTGAGAGTGACATACTCAGAGTAGGCAAGAGTTGCTATTCAAAATACAGTGACATCATCCTTAGTAGCTGAGGTGAAAATGCGTTAGTATGAAGACCCTTCATTGATCCATTATAGAGATACAGCTCCTCAAAAGAAGAAATCACTATTTAAAATTACTGGAGATGGAGTACTCATGTATCACGGTAGGTTGAGTGTTCTCGACGTTGTAGGGTTATGTCAGCAGATTATGGCAGAGGCTTATTGTTCCCACTATTCTATTCATCCAGGGTCAACAAAGATATACCACAAAATCAGATAAGTTTATTGGAGGGATGGAATGAAGAAAGATACAACAGAGTTCATAGCCCAGTGTCCAAACTGTCAACAGGTGAAGATTGAACATCAGAAGCCCGATGAATTATTGCAGGCTATTGAGATTCCAACTTGTAAGTCGGAGGCAATTAATATGGATTTTATTGCAGGCCTACCCCGTTCTCAGCTTAAGTTTGTTTCCATATGGGTAATTGTTGATAGACTAACAAAATCAGCTCATTTTCTGCTTGTCAGGACTGCTTATTTAGTCGAGGATTATGTGAAGCTTTATATTAAGGAGATATTCTGACTTCATGGTGTTCCTATATCTATTATCTCTGATAGGGGTGGACAGTTTACAACTAACTTCTGAAGGCTTTTCCAGAAGGGTTTGGGGACTCAGTGAATCTAAGCACGACATTTTTCCCCCAGACAGATGAACAGGCTGAGCGTACCATTTAGAGCCTCGAGGATATGCTACGGGCATGTGTGATTGACTTCAGAGGTAGCTAGGATGATTATTTGCCTCTTATTGAGTTCACGTATAATAATAGTTATCATTATAGTATCCAGATGGTCCCGTATGAAGCCTTGTATTGACGAAAATAAAGATCACCAATCAGATGGTTCGAGGTTGGAGAATCTAAGATGATAGGGCCAGACCTAATCTAGTAGGTAGTTGATAAGGTTAAGCTTATTCAGGAAAGGCTGTTGGCAGCCCAGAGTCGCCAAAAGTCTTATGCAGATAATCGATGATGAGATTTGGAGTTTCAGGTAGACGACTGGGTATTCTTAAAGGTATCACCTATGAAGGTGTAATGAGATTCGGTAAGAATGGCAAGCTTAGCCCTAGGTACATTAGGCCTAGTAGGATCATACGAAGAGTCGATCAGGTCGCCTATGAGTTAGATCTCCCTTCATACTAGAATCAGCCCATCTGGTCTTATATGTATTGATGCTTCACAAGTGAATTGGGGATACTTCCAGGGTTGTACCTATTGATGATGTTCAAATTACCGAGCAACTATCATATGAGGAAGTCCCTATTACCATTTTAGATTGACAGGTTCGTAGGTTGAGAGCCAAGGATGTGGCACCGGTAAAAGTATGAAGAAACAAGAATGTGGAGGAGATAACTTGGGAAGCTGAGGTAGATATGAAGTCTTGGTATCCTCATTTGTGTCACGACCCAACCGGAGGGCCATGACGGGCACCCGGAGCTAACTTACCAAGCACCTCTCTACTACATCTCATAGTCACATCTAGATGGGCCACAAGGATAACTCATGAAAATCATAACCTGAAAGACACACCATTTCAATAGATATAAGCACGTCTAATAAGGACAGGACCCCGTCATGCCCATATGTACACAAAAGAATAGTATCGGCTAATCTGCGGCTCCAAAACAAATGGAGTGCTCCTGTACAATCACTGAAGAAGCAGCCTAGGGTTCTGGTTCGTCTCTCTATCTACCTACGGGAATAAATGCAGCGTCCATAAATAAAAGGATGTCAGTACGAATAATGTACTGAGTATGTAAGGCGTGAATAATAGTATAATGAAAATATGAAGACAACAAGAGGTAAAAAGATCAATTTATACCTCTTGAGGCGACTGTCATGCATATATAACATTTATCTAAAGAAAACATTCCATATATATATATATATATATATATATATATATATTGATACCATACCCGGCTATATAGGCTCGGTGTCATCCGTACCCGGGCATATAGGCTCGGTGTCATCCGTACCCGGGCATATAGGCTCGGTGTCATCCGTCCCTGGCCATATAGGCTCGGTGTCATCCGTACTCGGCCATAACAAGGCCGGTGTTATTTGTACCCAACTGCAGTGGTGTGTACAATAGATATCGTACCCGGCCATATAGGCTCGGTGTCAGAAAATAGCTACATATATATATAATGACATACATGAGTATCCAACGGAAGTATTACAACTCTATCGGAGTGACATAAGGTCGGTGCACCTTCGATTACCATTATGGAATCATCATTGTCACTCTATCTTTCCTTAAAGGGTCAACTATCATAAAATGCGACCAACGACGATGAACAAGATCAAAAATATCATGAAAATCTTGAGAATCATGAGCTTCTAGCATTTCTAGGACATTATGGATATCATGTATGGGTTCACAATAAAGAAATCATGCCTTTAGAAAGAAAGGGTTATCCTTAACATACCTTTACGTATTCTTAACTAATTAACGTTTCTCCCTCCAAGCTCGTAAATCTACATTCAAGAGAATTCATAGTAAGGTTAAGTCTTAAAAACACCCTTAAGTTCAAACTAGTGTAATCAACAAGCTAACGAAATTTGGGCAACACTTCCCCTATTTTATTGACTTCCACCAAATTCCAAATCAACTCCCAACAATAATAACAACTTCACAATACCATGATTAAGAGATTTCATTCAAATTATATCCAATACAATCCCAAAACTTATTCTCATAATCAATTTATAACAACACCTTCAACACAACCCCTTATACACTTGTATACAACACTTCCCCATCATCATTATTACCCTTCACAAGAAGATTATATCAAAACATTCTAATAATTATAACTCAAGTTACTTTACTACTCAAAGTATTCTCAAATTCATATTTGAACTCCCTTTTTCACTTTCTTTCCTCAGTCAAGTTGTATAATAATCAAACATCCTCAACAGCATGCAATAGATGTGAAAGCTTACCTTAATCACACAAGAGCAATCTTTGGATCAAATTATTCCACTTGAGTGAAACCCCCAACTTCAACACCAAAGGAATTCTTGGACTCTACAAACCCTAGTGAGCCTCCTAACACTTGAATCTCTTGATTTTCAGCTTTCAATCCTTGATTTCACTTGGGTTTGGTTGGATATGCTTAGAGGAAGATTCTAGAACTTTCATGGACTTGGGAAATGTTGGAAATGAGTTAAAATGAATAAGGGTCGAGTATATAACATAAAAAAATTGCCCCACCTCAGATATAAGGTCCAATATACGGACGGTAAATAATTTAAGGTCCGTACATTTGGACCGTAAATCCCCAACAGAAGACACCAACCACTGATTCAATTCTATAGTGGAGATCATGGTAAATCGAACCGTAAATCCTAACTTTTGCCGAAACATATTCTCGTCAATTCATTGAGCCTCTAATCCTTCCAATACATGCTAAACATGAACTTAACCCCTTATAATTATAAGATAAGCATGTCTAATCTCATTTAACCTTAATAACCCCGTTGTCTAAGACTAGAACCACTAACACACGACGAATCTCAATATACAAAACCACGAGGTGTAACAATTTGTTTCCAACCTCATAACAGATGCAGGCTAAAGCACAATCATCTTCAAGTATGTAGTATTTATTAGCTATTTTTATTGGTCGTGTGGGGCCAATTTTGGTTATTGATTATTGTGGCCCTGTGTGGCATTGTATGGTTTGGGTTGCTGTGTGGTAGGTTGGTAGTGGTACAGTTACAGGGGAGACTCTGCCAAAATTTTTATAGAATTCCTGGAAGTTAACATTCGAGGACGAATGTTTATAAGGGGGGAGGAATGTTACACCTTGTAATTTTATACATTTAGATTCATCGTACAGTAGTTGTCTTAGTTTTGTACACCGGGCAGATCCTGAGGATATATGAGGTTGGACATGCTTATAAGAGTTTAAGCTCATGTTTGGTAAGTTATGATGGATTAGAGAACAAGTGAATCAAAGCGGAAAGGTTCGTCAAAAGTTGTTTCTGAAAAATATAGAATATGGACCATATAATTGAGATACGGTCCGTATTTTAAGATATGGACCGTATTTAAGAATTTCTAGAGAAGACAGTTTTTGAGATAAATTTGTATGGCCCATTATACGGACCGTATAATTTTATACGGCCAAAACGTTGGCCGTATAATGTTATACAACCAGTATATACGACCCGTATTTTTCAAGTCAGTGGATTTTGCTGATTTTATATATTACAACCCCACCTCATTTTAAGTCATTTCAAACATAAACCCAATTGCAAGAAAGCCGTAGAAACCTCTACTAACATATTAAAACATTTCTCCAAGCCTAATCCAAGATTAAAGTGAAGGTCAAACCACTTAGGGTTTCAAAGTGAGGTTTGAACTTGTCTCTTCTTTTTGTAGAAGCTTTGGAGGGTATATCAAGGTGAAGTTATCTTGGGATTGAAGTGTTCTTAAGTTATTGAGTTAAGATTTCATCTTATTTTCATATTTATGAGTTGATGTGGTAATTATGCTAAGATTTGAGGAAAAGAACTGGAGGAGAGGTTCAAACATGAAATTGATGATATTTTGAGTTGTAATAACTTGAGCTATGATTGTTAGCACGTTTTGAGCATAAATTTGTAGTGAGGGATAATAGTACTATGGTGGAATTGTAGTATACAAAAGTATATGAGGTTGCTGAATGATATATCCTTAACATGATGAATATGAGGTTAAAGGAGATCACATAGAATTGTTGTGGATTTTGTTATGATGATTGAGAAATTGGAGAAAGGCTATCCATTTCACTTTGGAATCAAATCATTATTCATATATAAGTGCCATCTAAGTCGTATATGTATTCTTGGTTATAGGGGTGGCGCTCTAGTGTTGATAAGCTTGTTGTCGGATTACTTGGACGAAGAGGTATGTAATGGCTATCCTTTCTCTTCTTGGCATGATCCACAGACAGTAAGTGCTTATCGAATCTTAAAGATAGAGAATTATTGTTTAGAGCTATCATAGAAATGTAACGTTTCTAGATGTGGTGTTTTATCTTCCGAGGGATTCCTATCCGCTCCTTAGTTCACTGTTGGTAGAAGAGTTAGAGAAAGACATTATTACACCTCGATTTTTTTTTTTGCGTCCTTTGCATTGTAGGCAAACTAATGTAAGCTATAAGAGGTCATGGAACTCTTATAAGGTTAATCAAGACTTCTAACAAGTTCTAAGCAAGTGTAAAGGTTTCGGGATCAAGCGAATTAATGAAATTAAGTTTGTCGAAATTTTAAAAAAACTTGGCAGAATTTTGGACAGGAAATTCTGGTCCAACTTGAGGGCATATCTCCTAGAATATGAGGAGATATGTAATTCATATCCTATGTAGTTCATTGAGTCTAGTTTCCAATTCAACAAACCGTTCGTCGAATCGACATTGAAGTAGAAAGTTATGGGCGTTTCAAAATACGCTGCCAGATGGCTTCTTCGTGGGCCCATTTGGAAAGTCGGTGGGTATGATTACCCCTTTCTCTCCATTTTATCATCATAAATACTTCCCTTGAGATCTAGAAACATCCATAAACATCCCCCTAAACATTTATAGCCCCTTAGATCAAGAATTCAATAAGATTACACTAAACTAGTTCATGAAAAGTGATTGTTCTTGCTTCTACTTGATGTTGTGGTGAGTTTGGTCTTGAAGAAAGTTGGTGTGGCTAAAGTTCTTCAATTATAAGGTATTTTCTTCATCTTGAATTTGATATTGATTTGTTTTTGGAGGATTTTAATGGTTTAAAGTGAAAGAAAACATAGTATAAAGGTCATAGTTTGATATGTTGATGTTGATGGCTTATAGGCTGATTTTCGAAGAAATTCTTGGATAGATTTGTATATGTTTGTCAAGTAGTATCTTGATTATGTTATTTTTGATGTTGTTTTTAATGTTTGGGAGCTGTTTTGGAATTGGTTGGAGTAGATAATATAGGGAAAACGCTGACCAAATTAAATCGTTAACTTATTAACTAGCTAAGTTTGAGTGTGAAAGTGTTCCTATGGCCTGATTGTTGTATGAATCATCTTGGATGTAGATTTTCAGGCTCGGAAGGTAGACTTTGGGTGGATAAGTAAGCAGCAAAGTATGTTAAGGCTGTCCCTTTCTTTCTTAAGGCATGATCCTATTGTTATTAACTTTCACAAATGATGTCCATAATGTCCCTATTCCTAGAAATACTAGAAGCCTATGGTTTTTGATGTTCTTACATTATTATTGATGTTGGTTTCACCTTATGATTATTGTTTCTTCAAGGTGAGAGATGCAAATGATGTTAGCTCCATAATGAAATCGGAGGTTTACTGACTTTACGTCACTCCGATGAATTCAAAAATGTGTTCTCAAGGAATGTTTTGTAGGACATGAATAGTATGCTAGTCATAAGATCTCTAATGAGGTAATTAATGCTAGAAGATAGGCTTATGATTCATCCAGGAATTGAATAAGGTTTAGTTAATTCGATAGAAGTCTTAATGGCCTGGAAATGTGTTTATAAGTCTTATGTAATCATGTAGGCATTAACGAATAAGTAATGATCATGAGAAGTACATAGAAGCTAATAGATAAAGAATGAACACTAGAAGTGTGTAAAAGGTACCTATAGGAAATGTTTGGATAGGTACGCACGTTCAAAGACATGCATTCATATTTGGATTGGGCTGCACGTTCCGCAAAGACATGCATTCATATTTGGATTGGGCTGCACGTTCCGCAGCAAATACATTCATATTTACCATTGGTCTACGGCCAGTTGGGCAGTTATGTATTTACCACCATGCTACAGTTAGTTGGACAGTTATTACCACCTAACTGAGGCCGGTTAGGCAGTTACCACTGATCAGTGAGGCAGTTGCGCTCTACCATCAGGCGATAATCGGATGGGCAGTTACCACCGTGCTATGGCCGGTCGAAGCGATTACCACCGATTAGTTGAGCGAGATAACACCGGACGTAAGTGTCGAGAAACAAAGATATTGTGCATAGTATGGTTAAGCACAGGAGAGTATATAGAGACATACATGCTAGATTCTTATTGGTAAGTCAGAGGTACCAGGTTGATTCTTATCCTTCTTCTTTATAGTATATCCTTATTATGTTATATTCCTGCCTAGCATACTCGGTACATTATTCTTACTGACGTCCCTTTCTTTTGAAGGGGCACCGTGAGATTTCATGCTGCGGGCCTTGAGATACGAGTTGACGGATCCCTCAAGACGATACCACTACAGGGACGATGTCGTGGCACTCCACTTGCTCCAGAGTTTCTCTATGAGTCAACATGGTTGCATATGAATTTGCATAGGTATGGCGAGGCCCTGTCTCGGCCACATTATGTCATGTACTTTAGTAGAGGCTCGTAGATAGATATCCACAGTTAGATGTCCTATGGTTACCTCGGTTTATACTCTGTTGTATCATTACTATGGATAGTCTTGTCAATATATGTACTTAGGAATAGCTTGATGATGTATGTATATTATCTTTTGGGCTTGTGTCCCATACAACTTATGTATTTACGAGTTAGCATTATGGCCCACTTAGGTATGACTAAGAGTTGCATGTTGTGATGCTCGGTAGGTTAGCTCCGAGTGCCCATCATGGCCCTCCGGTTGGGTCCTGACAGAAGTGGTATCAGAGCAGTTCTTCCTAGGGTTTGTCTATGAGCCGTGTCCAGTAGAGTCTTTTTTATGGGTGTGTAGCGTGCCACACTTATAAACAGAAGGCTGCAGGAAATTTAGGATGGTTACCCTTCTTTGTATCCTAGATTGTTCTATAGAGTTGAGTCATAGGGTGTAAATATTCAACCCTGACCTCTGTTGTCTTATAATTTGATGACGACTCATTCAGAAAGGACTACGAGTGATTTGAGGATTGCAATGATGATGGGGGAAAAGAAAAGGAGTAATATTAAAGAGGAACCTAGAGTGGAATCTGTGATTAGACAATGGATTAAAATTGTGAATATGTTGATAGTACGGTGGAAAAAGATATGTTGCGTAATAAGGCAAAACTATGATTAATGTGGGGATCATAGTTCGATGAAGAGGCTATATCCACAGAATTCCGAATGATGGGTATCAAGAGGAATCCGTAAGATATGAATAACTTGTAAGTAAGGGAAGATAGTACAGTACAAGGGGATGAGCAATGACGCTAGGAACAATTATTGTGGTAATATTGTTTGTACACCCTTGAGGGTGGTATTGATATATTATATGCAATTCTGTTAAGATAAATTTTGAAGTATTCTGATGGGACTTAAAAAGAAGAGAAGTTCGATGGGATTTTCAGTTGGGTAATAGCAAAGGACTGTGGATATATTGTGAATGGTTATCAACCTTAGAAGTGTTTTATTAATGAGACATCGATATGATTAGAAGGGAGTTGTATTTTTACCTCGAGGTAAGAAGCGGAAAGGATACGTGTTTAAATATGATCCTTGAGTGTAAATATGCGAATAATTTATGAGCAAAAAGAGGTGAAATAGGAATTACGGAAATAGAAAGAGTATCAATTATAAGGATGATGATGCCTAAAGTCAAAAAGGGATATGGTTGGTTAGAAAAAGTAAAAGAACGATGTATGTCATTTAATGAGCTAGATAGTGATGAGGGCCTCTATAGTGTATAGAGTATATTGGCAAGGGTGTTATAAAGAAATATAAGATTAATGTATCGGCATTTGTTATCACTCCCAGAGGAGGTTCACACTAAGACATCATAGCGTTCAGGTATGTATATGTTGTTAGTTACTGTCATTGGTCGTGTGGGGCCATTGTTGTTACTGATTGTTATAGACCTGTGTGGAATTGTAGTATTGGTTTACTGCGTGACAGGTGGATAGTATTACAATTATAGAGGAAGCTCTACCGAAATTTCCATAAGATCTCTGAGAGTTTAACATTCAAGGACGAAAGTTTTGAAATGGGGGGAGAGTGTTACACTTCAAATTTTTTTTTGTGTCGTTTACATCGTAAGCAGACTAATGTAAGATCGTAGAGGTCATGGAACTCTTATAAGGTTAAGGAAGACTTCTAACAAGTGATAAGCAAGTGTCTAAAGGTTTTGGGATCAAGCGAATCAAAGAAACTAAGTTTGTCAAAATTTTGAAACACTTGGCAGAATTTTGGATAGGAAATTCTAGTCCAACTTGAGGGAGGTGTATCTCCTAAAATATGAGAAAGTTATGGAATGGATAACCTATGTAAATTGAATTTCATTGAATCTAGTTTCCAATTCAACAAACTGTTCGTCAATACGACATCGGAGTAGAAAGTTATGGGCCTTTCAAAATAGGTTGCCAGATGGCTTCTCCACGGGCCCATTTGGAAAGTCGGTGGAACAAAATTTCAAAGGGTTTAAATACTCCCTTCTCTCCATTTTATCATCATACATACTTCCGTTGATCTTTAGAAACATCCATAAACATCTCCTAAACATTTATAGCCCCTTTAGATAAAGAATTCAACAAGATTACACTAATCTAGTTTATGAAAAGTGATTGTTCTTGCTTCTACTTGAGGTTATGGTGAGTTTGGTCTTGAAGAAAGTTGGTGTGGCTAAATTTCGTCAAGTATAAGGTATGTTCTTCATATTGAATTTGATATTGAGTTGCTTTTGGAGGATCTTAATGGTTTAAAGTGAAGGAAAACATAGTATAAAGGTCGTAGTTTGATATGTTGATGTTGTTAGCTTATGGGCTGATTTTTTAAGGAAGTTTTGGACGTATTTTTATATGTTTGTCATGTAGTATATTGATTATGTTATTTTTGATATTGTTATTGATGTTTGGAAGCTGTTTTGGAATTGGTTGGAGTAGATAATATAGGGAAAATGCTGTCCAAATTCTGTTAATTATTAACTAGCTAAGTTTGAGTGTGAAAGTGTTCCTGGCTTTATCAACCGGATTATTGTATGAATCATCTTGGATGTAGATTTGCGGAGGCTTGGAAGGTAGAATTTGAAAGTATTAAGCAAAAGTAAGCAGTGCATGTTAAAGGCATCATTTTCTTTCTTGAGGGAAGAAAACTTAATGGCCTGGAAAGGTGTTTATAAGTCTTATGTAATCATGTAGGCATTAACGAATAAGTAATGATCATGAGAAGTACATAGAAGCTAATAGATAAAGAATGAACACTAGAAGTGTGCAAAAGGTACCTATAAGGGATATTTGGATCGGGCTGCACATTCCACAACACATGCTTTCATATTTGGATCGGGCTGCATGTTCCTACAAAGACATGCACTCATATTTGGATCGGGTTGCACGTTCCGCAGCAAATGCATTCATATTTACCACTGGTCTACGGCCAGTTGGGTAGTTATGTATTTACCACCATGCTACGGCTGGTTGGGCAGTTATTACCACCGAGCTACGGCTGGTTGGGCAGTTACCACTGATCAGTCGGGCAGTTGCACTCTACCATCGGGCGATAATCGGATGGGCAGTTACCACCGTGCTACAACCGGTTGGGCAGTTATCACTGATTAGTTGGGCAGATAGCACCGAGTATTCGGGGTGAGGTACGAGAACACGGTATTGTGAAGTAGTTAAGCATAGGAGAGTATAGAGAGACATACATGCTAGATTCTTATTGGTAATTCAGAAGTACCAGGTTGATTCTTATCCTTCTTCTTTATGCGTAAATCCTTATTATGTTATATTCATGCGTATACTCGGTACATTATTCTACTGATGTCCCTTGTCGTGAGCGCTGCTTTCATGCCGCGTGTGTCTTGAGATACAAAGGATTTGATCCCTCGGTATGATACCATTTCCGGCGGGGCGGTGTTGTGGGCACTCACTTGCTCACAGAAGTTGCTGCAGCGAGTTAGCATAGTTGCATATAAATTTGCATAGTTATGACAAGGCCCTGTCTCGGCCACATTATGTCATGTACTCCAGATGTGAGGCTCCACTGAGACTTAAACTGTCGAGGTTGAATGTCCTATGGTCACCTTGGTTTATACTCTTATTTCATCATTACTACGGATAGCCTTCTCGCCGCATACGTACTTGGGGTTTTGACGACATATGTATATTATCTTTTGGGCTTTTGTCCCCGTACGGCTTATGTATCTACGAGTTAGCATTATGGCCCGCTCGGGTATGACTAAGAGTCGTATGTATGTGGTGCTCGACAGTTAGCCCGAGTGCCTGGCCATAGCCCTGCGGTTGGGTAAGTAGCGGAACATGTTGACATCTCCATATATTTTAGTCTACACATGATATACAATATGATTTATACATATATTTTCTTTAGCTTGGAAGGCCACTTAATTAGGTAAGACATTTTATTTAGCGGGCACTTGGTCGTGGGTCGACATTTTATTTAGCTGGCCGCGGTGTTAGCGAGACAATTTTGCGACCGACGGGTCGGTGAGATTTCTGCTTGCCTGGCCACTTGGTCGAAAGATATGATATTATTATATTGCATTTCATATGAGATAGGTCAGGTGAGATATTCAGGGCATTCTTTAGCCTCCATATTATTATGTTTTCAGTTTCAGTCATCTTTTGTCTTACATACTTGGTACATTATTTAAATGTTAACGTCCCTTTTCGTCGGGCGCTCGTATTCATCCTTGCGTGTAGATAAACGTATCGGTAGACCTTAAAATTGTAGGCAGGATCTGATATTAGCTGATTGGTGAGCTCTTTTTGTTCGAGTTGCCAGGTCTTTTGGAGTCTTTCTTTTATGACTAAAGGTTGGATGGGTAGACCGGGGCCCTGTCCCGACCATGGTACAGTTAGGCTTTCCTTAGAGGCTTGTAGATGAGTCCTATATATAGTGTGCCTGTGTGTTAGTCTTGTCGGCTTGTAGATGTAATGGGTTTGCAATCGTTGGCTTTGTATCATAATAGCCTCGCCGTTGCTCGATTGTGTATGACATGTTTTTGGGGTATAAATGCCCGATTCCGAACGGATAATAAGTGTATATATATATATATATATATATATATATATATATATATATATATATATATATATATATATATCCGACTGCGGCCTTGCCGTCATATTGTACGTGGTGCGGTAGGCCTATCGGTGTGTAGGACAAACATTACGAAACATCAAGCACCGGACATTATCTAACTATACAATGCGTATTCGATGTTCGAAACTCTCTTCGGAAAACATATGTAATGTAGTCGGGACAGGGCCCCGCCATACCCATGCATATGTGCATACATATATATATATATATAAGACCTTGTTGACTCCTGGCATCTCCGGAACAAATAGAGTGCATCGACCTTATTCTCTAGGCTGAAATCCTAATAGATAGATCACCAACCTGTATCTCGGGACTTGCGGGCATGAAACGCCGCCCCCCAAATAATAGGGGACTCAGTACGAATAATGTACGCGATATATGAAGGCATGAAAACAAGACATACATAAGAATCATGAAAGGAATACGAGATATGAGAGTCAATACGTATGTCCGAATATGTCCGTATAACACCGTACATCCGGAAATGCCTGCGCGCGTACGATGTACGTCTTCTTTAAAAAAATATCATAGACGTATATCATAATACCGTACCCGAATACATATAATATAGGTTTCGTGTTATCCGTACCCCGCCATGACAGGAGCTCGGTCGTTATCCGTACCTAATTTAACGATGGTGTGCCTGATAGGTGCCATGCCCGGCCGACTACGCGCTCGGTGTCATAAAATATATATATATATATATATATATATATATATATATAATGATGAATGAGAGTACAAGGAAATATTATGACTCTATCAGAGTGACGCAAGGTCGGTATACCTCCAATTACCACTTATGGAGCTAACATCATCCACATATCTTAGATTGAAGAATCAATGACCATAGGATCGCATCAATAATCATAAGAAGAATCAACAATATCTGGAGATCAATAACATAAGCTCCCTAGCATTTCTAAAGAATAGAAATTATGGATATTGTTCGTTCGCTTGTTCATTAATATCGTATATGGGTCATGCGAAAAGAAAGAAAGGGACAGCCTTAACATACCTTATAATCTCCTCTTCAATCAACTACCAAGCTCACACAATCTTAGCGTCTAAAATAAGTAAAAATCGCCATCGTTATAAATGTTGTAACCAATACATTTTGCTAACCATATTTCCTACAAAAAAA
>NC_081353.1:64388267-64424399 GCF_029784015.1 Lycium ferocissimum
CATTCAAAATCTTCCATAACATTAAAGAAAACATGAGATTCTTACCTCTTTCCAATGAATTCTTCTTGCCAAAACAAGCACTCCCTTGACTTGAAAATTATACCAACTTGTAGAGCACCTGAGCTCACTAAGAATATAATAAGATTACAATTTTTGGACCAAGATCAAGGCTAGAAAAAAATTTCTTCTTTTCTTTTTCTTTCTTTTCTCTTATGGCCGAAAGCCTTCTCCCTTTTTCTCTTGATTTCTTTTGATTTTTCTTGAAAATTCTAGAGAGGAACACTAATATATAATTGTCCCCTTAATTAATCACATGCATGGCACATGAGAAAATTTATTAAAACCCATGGGTCAGGCCTATTTCCCCGCCACCCTTCTCCAAATTGGGCCTCATTTTTTTTTTTTTTTTTTTAGCCCAATAACTCATGAATCATATATTGCAAATTCCCGAAACAAATTTCCAAAATTTCAATTTTGCCCTTAGGCCTTCTTCGGTGTTTCCACATTCAAATTTCCATAACCGACATACACATACTAAGAAAATTTCAAACATGGCCTCCTTTCTCATAAATCACAATTATTTCGAATTTTTCCAATTATGCAAAAAGGCGGGATATAACACTTTCTCTGATAATATAATCTAAATATATGCTTTGCTACACGAAGTCTCACTAAGGGTAAGCCATAACCTACCTGGATTGCTGAACAACAAACACCGACAACCACTCGTTAGCCTTGCCCTTCCGCTCAGCCTCAATAACAAAGAAGTCTAGGCATATTCGAAATCTACATTAGAAATCATGAAGATCGATACTAATATTGCTATCATTCAATTTAGGTCAATTCCAACCCTAAAATTTGGGAAAACGGGGCCCACAAGGTCAAAACGAGAAATTCGGGAGTAAAATATCAAATTAAGCACTAGGTGATCATATCCCAACAACTAATTGCTAATTTAACTCATGGATTCACCTAATTTTGAAATTCAAGCAAAACCCCAATTTTGGGTATAAACCCTAACTCTTTAATTCAAGAATTCAACACCAATAATAGAAGATATATGGTTAACAACCTTAGATTCATCAACATCTATCATAAACTCCATCAATTTCATCATTAATAAACCTAGATATAAAATCCATCAAAATCCACTCTTTAATCTTCCATTACTAAAGGCTAACAAGGAAAGTGGAATCCTTAAGATGATTAGGAACAAATGAAATAGCAAGAAGATTAGGAGAGCTTACCACCAAGAATTTCACCAATGATTCTCCAAGAACAGAACCCAAGAGCTCTATTTTTGTAGTGGTATTAAATGATAGACTAAGGGCTTTTAACACTTCATTAAATGACTCAATGCCCATCACTAGCTTTGGTGATGCTATGGCCGCTCTAGCTATGCCATGACCGCTTTAGCGGTCAAGCCAAAATGGCGTGGACCGCTACCGCGGTACTGGTGCCGCCAAAGCGGACACCAGACACCAGAAACTTACCAAGTTTTCCCACTTCAATCCGATTTTTTGACTAATTCCCGAGGCCATCTGCTCACATTCCACATACATAGACACACATAAAAACACGCAATGAACGCGTTTGTGGCGTCGAAATTTCCAACGGAGGTCTCGTTGATTGAGTCAACCCCCGATACCTTAATTCCAATTGCCCAACCCAAGTCCCAAAATGCATCTTAGTGCATTGAGAACTGAACCAGATATATACAGCAGTTCTAAATAACCATCCGGACCTCTCGAAATCGATGAATTTTCAAAAAAGGTTCATTTACCCAAAAGTCAACTTTAAGTCAACCTTTGTTCGTTTAAAGCTCATATTTCACAAAAAGTCACCCGAATCAAGTGTAGACACCTCGAGAATTGTGTCAATGGTCCCCTCAGGTCAAAAGTGAGCTAGCCAATGCTCGGAAGGAGCGAAAATGCCGAAAAGACTATAACGATCAAACGGGTCATTACATCAGATACCAATTAAACCATCGCTCGTCCTCGAGCGAATAAAGAAAAAGAACGGGAAATACCTGAATCAGTGAATAACTGGTGAATCGGCTATGCATGTCGGACTCAGTCTCCCAAGTAGCCTCTTCAACAGGACGATGCTTTCATTATACCTTCACAGAAGCAATCTCCTTCGATCTCAACTTCCAAACCTGCCTATCCAAGATCGCAATAGGCTCCTCCTCATAGGTCAAATTCTTATCAAGTAATATCGAATCCCACCAAACAATGAAGGTACTATCGGCATGGTACTTCTTCAGCATCGAAACATGAAAAATCGGATGAACTCCTGCCAAGCCTGGCAAAGAATTCTAACTCATAAGCTACATCGCCTAAACGGTCTACCATCTCAAATAGGTCAATATACCTGGGGCTCAACTTTCCCCTCTTCCTGAACCTCATAACACCCATCATTGGTGAAACCTTCAATAGAACCTGGTCACCAACAATAAACTCTAAATCCCCGACCTTCCGGTCCGCATACATCTTTTGCCTACTTTAAGCTGCCAAAAGCTTAGCCTGAATAGCTCTCACTCTATCAAGGGACTCTCCCAATAGGTCCGTACTCCAAGGCCGAGCCTCCAATCCATCAAACCAACCAACCGGAGATATACATCTCCTACCATATAAAGCCTCAAAAGGCGTCATGCCAATACTCGAATGATAACTGTTATTGTATGCAAACTCTACAAATGGTAAATGCTGGTCCCAATGACCACTAAAATCAATAACACACGCTCTGAACATGTCCTCGAGCACCTGAATGGTCCGCTCGGACTGGCCATCAGTCTGGGGATGAAAACTTGTACTGAGATCCAACCGGGTACCTAACTCCTCATGAAAGGCCCTCCAAAATTGGTAAGTGTAGATAGTACCCTGATCAGATACGACATAAATAGGAACCTCATGCAATCTCATAATATCCAGAATGTACAACTTAGCCAACTTCTCTACGGTATAGGAAACCTGAACTGGAACAAAGTGAGCGGACTTTGTCAATCGATCAACTGTCACCCAAATAGATTCAAACTTGCCTAGGGTCTTCGGAAGACCCACAACAAAATCAATGGTAATCCTCTCTTACTTCTACTCAGGAATGGGCATCCTCTGAAGCACACCACCGGGTCGCTGCTGCTTATACTTTACCTGCTGACAATTACCACACTTAGCCATGAAATCAACTATATCTCTCTTCATCCGGCGCCACCAATAGTGTTGTCTCAAATCACAGTACATCTTAGTCGCCCCCAGATGAATGGAATAGCAAGAGCTATGAGCCTCAAACAAGATCAACTGAATCAAATCACTAACACAAGGAACGCACATGCGTCCCTTAATCCTCAAAATACCCTCAGAATCAATCACGACCTCCTTAGCCTCACCCCTCAAAACTCCATATCAAATCTTGCTCAACTGAGCATCCTCAAACTAATGAGTCCTGATCTGATCCAATAAGGACGACCTCACCTCTACACAAGCCAAAATCCTGCCTGGCATGAAATATCAAGGAGAACGAAACTGTTGGCTAGAGTCTGAACCTCCATGGCCAACGGACGGAAAATAATCAAACAAGCTAAACTCCCCATACTCACTGCCTTGCGACCCAAGGCATTAGCCACAATATTGGCTTTTCTAGGATGATAAAGAATAGAGATGTCATAGTCCTTCAGGAGCTCTATCTATCAGCGCTGCCTGGAATTAAGATCTCTCTAGGTAAACACAGGCTGAAGACTGCGGTGATCGGTGAAAACCTCACAATGGACATCGTACAAAAAATGCCTCCAAATCTTCAAAGCGAAAACCACTACCAACAACTTCAAATCATGGGTAGGGTAATTCTTCTCATGAACCTTCAACTGACGGGAAGCATAGGCTATCACTTTACCCTCCTGTATCAACACAACACCCAAGCCTATATGAGAGGCATCACAATTGTTACACCCCATAGTTTCATACGTTAAGATTTATAACTGTTGGATGTTTTATGTTTGGATACTGGAGTTACTTTCAAAGACATACGAGAACATGTGCACCAATTTGGTTATGAGGATTTAAGTTCATATAGTAAGCTATGGGAGGATTGGAGAGCAAGTAAATTACGGGAATTAAGTTTTTAGAATTTTGGAGAAAAATATGAGGGGCAATTTTGGCCAAAAATTGAGGAACAATATCTTTTAGTATATGAGGAGTTGGAAGCAAAACAAAAGCCTAAATTGAAGTTCATGAAGTCTAGTTTCCAACGGAACAAATCACTCATCGATACGACATCGGAGTAGAAAATTATGGACGTTACAAGTTAGGCGGGCAGAGCAGGGGACTGCACTGCGCGAACGCACAGTGCTACAGTGCTACAGTTCCTACCGACTTTATTCCACTATATAAGGGCTAAAATCCATCTTTTTCTCCATAATAAACTTCCCAAATACTCCAGAAAGCTCAGCCAATATAGGAGAGCTTATATACACCACAAAGTGAGGATTTTACATAATTTTTAAGTGACGAAGTATTAATCGAGGTTCGAGTAACGTATAGTCGTGATTGTAGTTTTGTTTTGCGTTGGAGTTGAATTGGATTCAAGTAAACATTGAAGATTTTTCTATTCTAGCAAAAGTAAGGTATGAATCTCTTTTTATTAATATTGATTTAGGAATATTTACGAGAATAAGAGTTATAATTATTGCGTTGGTATTGTTGGCGTATAGATTGAGGTTTGAAGAAAGTTTTGGATGAAACTATGCATATTTATCTTGTAGAATCTTGATGATGTTGTTGTTGATGTTTGTATGGTTGTTGTTGTTGTTGTTGGTTGTTAGTATCATGATTTTGGGCTAGGCATATATACAGGGCAGATGTTGCCCGAATTTCGGCAGATTCTAAATGGATTCGAATTAAAGGCTTAAGACGAACATGTGAAGATGAGTCTAATAATAGTGTGAATTATTTTATATGTAGATTATGGGATTGCGAACGATCTTAAGTAAATTTGACGACAGGAAGTGAGTTGGAAAGTCAAGAAATAAGCTTCCAGGTATGTTAAGGCTAGTCCGTTTCTTTCTAAAGGCATGATCCTTTTGTTATAAACCTTTGGGTCATACCCATAATATCCTTGCTTCCACAAATGCTAGAAGTCCACGAATCTCATGATCCTTATGATGTTATTGAGCTTCTAAAGGCATGATTCTTTTCCTACCAACCCATGCACGAATTCCATAAAAATCCTCATTTCCATGAACGTTAGAGATTCATAACTCTTAAAGTTTTTATGATGCTAAAGATAAATAATTTTTTTATGATAACCACGACGATGATTATGAGAGATTCATTTATCAAAGCTCCAAGGCATACGAATTTCATACTATTATGAGATGATTTTATTCATAGAGATTTCCAAGTACATGAACTTTATATTATTATGAGATAATTGAGCTTACTTTACAATTTCTTAATTTCCTTCATTGTTGGTAATTTCACCTTATGATCCTTGTTCCTTCAAGGTGAGATAAATGATGATGATTGATCCATAATATAATCGGAGGCTACCGACCTTATATCACTCCGATATAGTTGTGGCTTTTGATTGAGCTCTCATGCATGCTTTATATATATGTATGTATTTTCTCACACCGCACCACGCTATAGTCGGCGGGGCATGGCACGTAGATGTGCACACCACTGCAGTAGGCATGTTATGATATCACCCCGGATGCGGGAGGCCGGGACGCGGGCTAATAATGATAACACCGAGCCTTAATAGTCGAGCATGATACTATATATATGACACCTAGCCTTAATGTCCAGGCATGGTATTATATATATGTATAGAAATGTTTTTTATTTAAACAGTTAAGCATGCATGACATCCGCCTCAAGAGGCATCCAGACGTACAGGTTATCTCTCTCTTATTTCATGTTACTTCTCATATCTGTATTATGTTGTTATCCATGCCTTATACTCAGTATATTAATCGTACTGACGTCCCTTCTTGTGGACACTGTGTTCATGCCTGCAGGTTTAGGTAGTTAGCGAACAAACCCCAGCCGCAATAGATCTTCCCTCGCCCAAACCGCGATCCACTTTGTTCGGAGCCGCAGTCTATTTTGGTATGATATTTTGATTTGTACATATGGGTATGGCGAAGCCTTGTCCCATCCATCCTACAGTTTATATTTCATAGAGGTCTGTAGACATTTGTACGTGGTTAGCAAGTTATGTAGCCTTGCCAGCTCTATGATATTCATGATGTTGTAGCGACCTTGTTGGTTCGCATATGCATATATATGTTGGATTACCAGATATTTTTATGTTGGGCCCTTTCTACGTGCAGGTATTCTTTGAGTTATGTTATATGTTGTTCAAGGTAATTGTTAAGTCAAGTGGTTCCAGGCCTATGGGTTGGAGCCCGTCATGCCCCTCGTTGGGGTGTGACAAATTGGTATCGCAGCAAAATTGTCCTAGGGTTGCTCTGGCGACCGTGTCCAAGAGAGTCTTGTTTATGGGTGTGAAGCACGCCACACTTATAAATAAGAGGCTGCGGGGCATTTAGGAATGATCGACCTTCCTTCTCATCTTAGACCGTGAGATAGAGCCAAAGTCTAGGAAAGAATGTTTCTGACTCTCTTTTGTGCCGATTGGTTCAGATGAAGGCGACGATTTCAGATGATGGGGGTGCAAGGAAGGCTCCCAAGGTAGATTCCGGACCAGCATCACCCCTGGGGCAGAATAGGAGGAGCCTTAGTTATTCTATGGAGTCTGATCCTTCCGAGGACATTGAGATGACTCCCCCAGAGTCTGTGACCCCTGTAGAGGAGGATCCATCAGAGGATAGTTATGAGACCGACTCGTCTGAGGGTTCGTATGAGACCCCAGTGGAGCTAGAGGATCCTAAGGTTGTACAAGATTTGGCTCCTCCAGTTTCTCCTATGATGGAGCATTTTGTTGGAGCAGCTACTAGCGTGAGCGTTATAGTGTGCCCTAGTCCTCTGTCTTGGCTTTCGGTGAATCAAGAACGGCCAAAGCATTCGTATCCTACGGACTATGATGGAGAAGACGAGGAGGAGCAGATTAGTAGATGGCAGGAAGATGACGAAGGAGATGTTTCACTACACAGTTCCCCTGACTGGGATCAAGATGGGCCGACTACAGGTACATGGGTCCTTTTATGAACACTTCTTATGTTATGTGTGATAATTATGGGATATTACCTGATTTTTCGTAAATGAAAATTTTGAAGAAGTGGATCACCAAAGTAATTATGGATAATTGTGACTAAGACATTTTGTTATCGCTAGCAACCCCGGAAGTATGGATGAAAAAGCAGTCGCATGTGTTGATTTATGATTGCGGCAATTTTCTGGATGAAATTTCAGAGGCTATGATAGTATTTACCCAATCACGGAAGTTAAGGACTTTTCCAATCGAGGGAAAAATGTATTACAGAGTTTTATTTGAGTTTCTTTTAGAACTTCAAATAGATGTTCAACGATAAGTGATGAAGACCAGACTGTAATAAAAAGGATGGATGAGATTCCTTTTAGGAAAGGTATCTAAATCTTTTTAGCTAATGTGGTGAAGGTCATTGAACAACCCGAAATATATGAGTCTTATGATTATCTTATGAGACACTAAAGGTACGGATCAAGTTAGGTATTGAAGTTAAGGTAGCAAGTGCTACAGGATAGGTCGGTATTGTCTTTCTCCGGATATTAAAGCAAAGTAATAATGATATAATAATACTGGGGAAAGAGGAATATGTATATATAAGAGTAATAAGATTATGATATCATGAGGAGAGAAGAAGCATGAGTAAGGGAAGTATATTTCTAGTAAGGTTTAAGTAGAATTCTTGAGAAAAGAATTAAGGCGTTGGTAAAGATGAAAAGCCATTCAGGTAAATTTCTAAAATAAGTAAGCAGAGAGGAGAGAGGATGGAAAAATGTGATAAAAGACAAATGTGAAGACCTTGGAAACAGATCAGGACAAACAGGGTTGAAGTATAATGACGATGGGTATGGATGTAATCCAAGATGGAGAAATCAAATTTTACAAAAAATGCCAAGGTAATTTCGACTCTTATGGTACATCTGAGAGGATAAATATGAAGTCATATTGATACGTTCTATTAGGAAATGGACAAACCACCCCCCGCCCCCCACCTACAAAGAGACGATCTTAGAAATGGAAAGGATTCGTACTTGTAATAGAGTATTTTATGAATTCCGGCCAATGCGGTAAAATGGCAAGGTGGAGAAGGGCGCTTTATGAGCGAGGAAAGTTAAGCAAGGTTCTAACAGCGAAAATAAGAAAAGTGGACTAATGGATTGGCCAGAAGAAGTTATGTAACCATCAAGAACAAAAGGAATGATAATAAGCTAATAAATCTAGCAAGAGGCAAAACACCGATAATCGGAGATAAGAGTCTTGGTAAGAAGTACAAAAATTTGGTCATAAAAGAAATTGGAAGAATGTACAAGTGATGTGTATGAATACGGGTAAGTTGTAATATCGTAAGGGTTGGACGAAGATAGAAGACGAAAAGAGTATACTTTCTTTTTCACAAATAACACAGGATCAACCCAAAGGGAGACGCTCGATCTAATGAATCCCTTGCTCAGTAAATCCTGTAACTGCTCCTTAAGCTCTCTCAACTCGGCAGGTACCATCTGATATGGCGAAATAGAAATAGGGCGTGCGCCCGGATCCAAGTTAATGCAGAAGTCAATGTCGCGATCAGGTGGCATACCCGGCAGATCTGACGGGAATACCTCTACGAACTCGCTCACAATAGGAATAGACTCAAGGGGTGGAGATGAAACAGTCGTGTCACGCACATGAGCCAGATAGGCTAAACACCCCGTATTTATTAACTTCTTCGATTGAAGGAAAGAAATGATCATCTTCGGAGCGGGACTAGGAGTACCCCTCCACTCGAGCCTAGGAATGCCCAGCATGGCTAAGGTAACTGTCTTGGCGTGACAATCCAAGATCGCGTGATAAGGAGAAAGTCAGGACATCTCCAATATAATATTAAAGTCCACCATATCAAAAATCATCAACTCTACCCAAGCGTCATACCTGATTAAAGTAACCAAACAAGACTGATAAACTCGATCCACAACAATAGAATCTCTAAACGGAGTAAACACATGAACAGGTATATCTATGCTATCACAAGGCAAATTCCAACCAACGGCATGATATGCAGACACATACCAATAAGTGGATCTAGGATCAAACAAAACAGATGCTGCTCTATGATGGACAGAAATGGTATCTGAAATCACAACATCTGAGGTCTCTGCCTCGGGCCTACCCGAAAAATAGTAACAATGGGCCCCACTATGTCTAGGACCTCTCTCTAGCACTCTGGGGACCACCTCTAACTGCCTGGGATCCACCTCCAGAACCATGAGAACCACCGCGGCCTGACTAAGCACCGCCCCTCTAAGAAGCACCACCTCGACAACTAGATGATGTCGGAGTCCTCGGTGGCTGATAATCACGCCTGGGTCGGGGACATCTCCTAGCAACATGCCTAACCTCTCTACAAGCATAACAGGTCAAAGAAGTCTGAGGCTGATAAACTAAAGTTAAGGACCCAGATGAAACAACCCTGTCTACTGGTCGAGAGAACTAACTCTATGAAGCTCTCTGCCTGGGTGGCTCACTGAGGGAAGCCTATAAAGCTAAATGCACAGGACAGCATGGAATATGGCTGATATGGCCTAGAAGACTGACTGGCGCCCCTCGAACTAGAACCACCAAAACTCCCAGTCTGACGCGGTCTCTTGTCACCACCACCATATGCACGGGCCTTAGCGCCCTCAACCATAGAAGCATGCTCGTCGATAGACTGGAAGGAAGCCCGCATAGCCTCCATCTAAAGGCAAAGAATTTGTAGAGAGCCTACTAGCCCACCAATAAAACGCCTGATCCTATCGGCCTCAGTAGGGATCAAAGGAGTGCAATAACGGGCCAGATGTAGAAAGCGGGTCACATATGTCTCCAAAGACACACCCCTCTGCTCAAGATGTAGAAACTCCTCCCTACGCGCCTCTATTAAAGACCGGGGCACATACTTCTCAAAGAAGGCCCGGTAGAACTGAGTCCAAGTCAAGGGAGGGGAACCCTCAGGTCTGCAAGCCACAAAATACCTCCACCAAGTCTTCGCGTCACCGCGAAACTAGTAGGATACATAGACAACACCATGGGTCTCCACGATCCGCATCCGATGTAGCAACTCATACATATTCAGAATGAACTCATAAGCGTCCTCAGAAGAAGTACCCGAAAACCTCGGCGGCTCTAACTTCCTGAACCTCTCAACAAGATCCTGATTAGACACAATCATAATAGCTCCCTCCATGGGCCTAGGATCATCACAAGGAGTGGGTATCGCATCAATCCAGGGAGTTATAGCTGCAACGAGGTGTGCTACCCGAGTAGGTCCCTGCTCAGGGGTCTGCGCCCCAACTCTGGTCTGTGAACCTCCGCCAGGAGTAGTAACACCAGTGGCAGCCTACTGGGCATCAAGATGAAGTAAAACCCTGGCCATAGTATCATGCATATCCTGATCAGAAATAATCTCGAGCTGCGTCCATATTGGGGCCACATCTTCTGCAGCCGGGTCTCGATCCTACTGATACTCAGGCTCGAGAGATGGAGATCTCTCATGCCGCTGTCCTACCACAGGAGCTCTGCCCCTGGCTGGGGCAGCCCTGCTGCCTCTAGCTCTGCCACGTCCTCGGGTTTTTGCTTGCCCTAGGGTGCCAGCCGCGGCTAAGGGCTCTGGCACAGGACCTCGGGCTATAGTAGCTCGAGTCCTTACCATCTATGAGAGAAGAGATAAGATTCAGAGACCAATTTGATGTTTCCAGATACCAAGTAGAATAAAGTAGCACGAAAGAATAAAAGAAAGTGAGATTTCTTAAATGTCCTATAGCCTCTCGCAGATAAGTATGAAGGTCATCGTAGCGATCCACAAGACTTTACTAGACACGCTCTTGTATCATAGAGCGGGTAACCTAGGGCTCTGATACCAGCTTATCACGACCCAATTTGGTTAAGTCGTGCGGGTACCTCAGTAAGCAAACCCTCAACTCAACAGAAATAAAGACATAAGTAAATAATAAATCATGCGGAAGAGAATAATTACGTAAGTCATATATATATATATATATATATATATATATATATATATATATATATATATATATATATATATATATATATATATATAATAGCAATAAATAAGGACAATACTCCGGTCTAAGCCATACAAGAGCATCTAATGAAAATTATACAAGTCTGGAATGTAATAATACATAAATCTGTCTATATCTCAGAATAAAAAGAGTAAGACATAAATAAGAAGAGTCTTCAAGGCAATGAACGTCTCGTGCTCACCCTGGAAACTCGATCCTATGCTGATGGCGACTATCAGCCACGAGATATAGAAGCAGACCCAACCTGATACTCTGCATTCATAAAGGAATGCAGCTAGTGCAGGTCAGTACAAAACAACAGTACTGGTAGGTATCATCAGCCGACTAAGTATAGCTAACATAATTCAGACAATAAAGGAGAATAGGAAGATAAAACAACAAGTATAAGTCAAATGCAATCTGAAACAAGTATCTATCATCACCTAGGTTGAAGCATCTAAACCAGAATAGGCCAAGTCTCAATATATATCCAATCCGAAATCAATCAACACAAGTACAACACCGGATCATCACAATATAATCCAAGATGCAACGCAATGCAATGATGTAAGAATGCCAATGCAATGCAATGCAGTGTACACAGGTACTATCACGGAAGTATTGACGTCCTGGTAGCACAACCCATAGGGGACCCACAAAGTCCATGTACTCACTCGTCCACGATTCTGGGACAATCATCAGACATTGGACTCTCACATCACACAATCCACGATTTTGGGAGAACCATCGGACATCAGACTACTCATACCACTCACACACAATCCACGATTCCGGGACAACCATCGAATATCGGACTACTTACATCACTCTTATGCAAACTGAGCTCAGCTAAAAATAGTATTTCATCAAGTATCAACAATGTATCAATAATATATCATGAGAGATGTGAATGCGTGCGATGTATGGGTCAACATGAATAATCAGTCAATATCACAAGTACCAAAAATGGGTACACCAACAATATCATGAAGAACTATGCAAGTCATATAGAATACTATCCTCAAAATCAAATGCCAACAAGTGGGGCATCACAATATCATAAACAAGATGTCTCAAAGTCTCTAATATCCACTATCGGTATGCGGCATCAAGCCTACAATCAATAGGACAAATCAATCACAACACAACGGGGTGGCTAGCCCCAATCACACAACAGGGCCCAACCTAATACAATATCCAACCCAACTTTATACTCGAAGTTTTACATACTTTCTTTGATAATATAATCTAAATATATGCTTTGCTACACGAAGTCTCACTAAGGGTAAGCCATAACCTACCTGGATTGCCGAACAACAAACACCGACAACCACTCGTTAGCCTTGCCCTTCCGCTCAGCCTCAATAAAAAAGAAGTCTAGGCATATTCAAAATCTTAGATTAGAAATCATGAAGATCAATACTAATATTGCTATCATTCAATTTAGGTCACATCCAACCCTAGAATTAGAGAAAACGGGACCCACAAGGTCAAAACGGAAAATTCGGGAGTAAAATATCAAATAAGAACTAGGTGATTATATCCCAACAACTAATTGCAAATTTAACTCATGGATTCACCTAATTTTGAAATTTAAGCAAAACCCCAATTTTGGGTATAAACCCTAACTCTTTAATTCAAGAATTCAACACTAATAATAGAAGATATATGGTTAACAACCTTAGATTCATCAACATCTAGCATAAACTCCATCAATTACATCATAAATAAGCCTAGATATAAAATCCATCATAATTCACTTTTAATTTTCCATTACTAAGGCTAACAAGGAAAGAGGAATCCTTAAGATGATTAGGAACAAATGAAATAGCAAGAAGGTTAGGAGAGCTTACCACCAAGAATTTCACCAATGATTCTAAAAGAACAGACCCCAAGAGATCTATTTTTGTACTGGTATTAAATGATAGACTAAGGGCTTTTAACACTTCATTAAATGACTCAGGCCCCCGCCACCCGCTTTGGCGACGCTATGGCCGCTCCAGCGGTGCCGCTCCAGTGGTGCCATGACCGCTTCAGCGGTCAAGCCCAAATGGCATGGACCGCTCCAGCGGTAGGGTGACCACTCCGGTAGTACTGCTGTCGCGGTGCTGGTGCTCCAAAGCGGGCACCAGACACCAGAAACTTACCAAGTTTTCCCACTTCAATCCGATTTTCTGACTAATTCCCGAGGCAATCTGCTCACACTCCACATATATAAAAATAATAAAAACACGCTACGAACGCATTCGTGGCCTCAAAATTTCCAATGGAGGTCTCATTGACCGAGTCAACCCCCGATGCCTTTATTCTAATTCTCAACCCAAGTCCCAAAATGCATCCGAGTGCATTGGGAACCGAACCATATATACACACAAGTTCTAAATGACCATCCGGACCTCTCGAAATCGACGAATTTTTAAAAAAGGTCCGTTTACCCAAAAGTCAACTTTGAGTCAACCCTTTTTCGCTTAAAGCCCATATTTCACAAAAAGTCACCCGAATCAAGTCTAGACACCTCGGAAAGCATGTCAACAATCCCCTCGAGTAAAAAGTGAGCTAACCAATGCACAAAATGTGTGAAATGCTGGAAAGACTATAACGACCAAACGGGTCGTTACAACATTTGTGTTTGGTGTTTGCATAGGTTGAGTTACTACATTGAATTCTAATTGTGTGGATTTATCTTATCCCTATGTTGGCTGATATTTCGGTGTTGGATGATTCTAGTTGATGGTTTTGTGTGGTTATGTGGTATTGTGCGTATTTGTCTATTTTATTGATTTTGGGATCGTATGCATGATACTAATTTTAGTCGGCCTATGATATCTACCGGTACATAGTGTTTGTACTGATACAACCTTGTTGCATTCTTTTGAGTGAAGATTGTGATCCCGAACATCTACTAGACCCAAACATTTAGCGTATATATCCGTTTTCGCGGTTTGAGGGTGAGCTCTAGCCATGTGTTCTTATCTTTCTTATTTTAGATGTTTTTAACTACATTTTAGAAATTTATGTTTATTTTAGACGCTTTGTCATTCTTTCACATTATGTTTTAGAGTCAAAGTGTTGTACGATGACTTTCGGATTTTGGGGTTGTAATAATTAGACTTCCGCATACTTTAATTATTTATGGCATGACTAGACATTTTGGAGACTTTTGTACTTGTTATATCCCTGAATGTTTAAAATTGGTTAAGTAATTGGTAATCGTTTGGATGGTTGGTTAAGTAGACGGTTCGCCCACTAGGGAATTTGCATTGGTGCCACTCACGGCTGTTTGGGTCGTGACAAAGTTGGTATAAATGCTCTACACTAAATCGTCGATACATTATAAAGGACGTGTCTAGTAGAGACTCGCAGATCGATATGGAGACGTCTTTACTTATCTTCAAGAGGCTATGAGACACTAGAAAAATTCAAATCCTTTCTTCCTTTCGTGCTACTTGATTCTAATTGGTATCTAGATGATTCAAATTCGTATCTGACTTTTCTTTCTATTCTTTCACGGATTGTGTGAGGCTCGTAAAATAAATCGATTTAATTAGGTATCCCGCCTCGGCCTGTGGCCGCGTATTTTGGAGGTCGGCCGAGTAAAAGCACATAAAGGAGGCCGGACGGTGGCCGTGGTTGTGAAGTCATAGTTACAAACGAAAGGTTAGTTAATAGGGCTACTTTTCATCCGTCAAATGAACTTTATTCATGAATATCAAGTAATTCCGGATGAGGTAGAAACTCGTTTGTATAGCACTATGATCGGAAAATATTATAGCTCCTCCGGGGTTTTCGGATGTGATGGTTAGAGAACCTTGAAAATGCCAATGGGTTAACTTGCTTTTTGGTGTTACCATCTTTTTTATATAATTACACCTCGCTAGATATTTGGGTGATCCGGCTTTTAGCGAGTTCGTGCTACGAAGGTATCACTAAATTTATTATGGCTCCTAAAAATGGATGAGGGTGTAGGACTAGATGTATTTGCTAGACTAGTGGGAGGTCCGGTGTTGACCGGGGATGAGCATGATTTGTTTTGGAGGTTCACCAAGATGAAACCCCCACATGTTCTTCGACGAGGTTTGAGGATGCTTATTTATTATGGACATGAGAGCTCCCGTGAAGATGGGGAAGATTGACATAAGTATGGTGTGGAGCTTGTGACCTTTCCGCTCTTGGGTGATGCCAAGTTATAGTGGAGGGCTTTTGTAAAGTGTAGGCCAGCGGGATCGCCTCCATTGACTTGGACTCAATTTTATCCTAACATTCACAAATCATAGTAAAAGCAAGATGTTCCTCGTACTTTAATAATATCAACAAGTGCGTGAAGAAACGAGAATCCAACATTGAATCGGTAATCTATATACAAGAGGCTCGGTTTCATTCGTTGTCTCGCTATGCCCTCCAGCTTGTGCCTGCGGAGGAGGAGAGGGTTAGAAGATTCGTGAAAGGCTTGAACACTGCTCTTCAGTTGTCAGCTCTTTAGCCTGCAGCAATAGGTGCTTCCTTTCAGGAAGTGGTGGATCAGGTTAGGACTGTCGAGGAAGTTTGCCAGGAGGGTTACCATAAGCACGCAGAGAAGAAGGCCCGAAAGAATGGTGGTTATAGTGGCTCTTTCGCTAAGGGCCAGAGTTCCCAATTTTATTCGAAATGCCTTATTCGGTCAAATCAACACGAGCTAATATCATCTTCAAGATATATCACTAGTCACCTATATCTAATATCTACTTTCGGCCGAGCCAACAATTCGCGGGCAAGATAAGCTCACAACACAATGGTGGTTATTCGGCTTCATATAACAAGGCCGTCCGACACTAGGCTGGCATGTTTTGAGTGTGGTGATACGGGGCATTTCAAGAGAAATTGTCCCGACAACATCATCTAAATATATATTCCGGGGTACTCGGTTTCGGACTCCCCATAAGCCCCGTAACCTCAAGGAGGGGAGGATCTTATGGTGGAAATCACACCTTAGTCTTTCTTTCACACAGCGGTAGAGCGGCCCCGATAAAGGAAGTTTCGATATCTCGAGAGGTGGTCAACGGAATAAAGAATAAACAACATCAACTCAAACTCTAATCAAGTTCGAAACCACAATTCGCGAGGTTCGGGACGGGTTCATTGTTATGCCTTTCCTGGTAAGACGGGCGAAATTAACACTTAGATGCGATCAATTCCCATCAATAACAAGCTCGGTCTGTTAATTAATCACTTATGGGTTCTAGGTTTGACTCCCAAATTTGGTTTTCATAATGTCTACGTATTTCTCTATGGGTGTCACAACCCAATTTGGCTAAGCAGTGCAGGCACTAACCTTTCCCACCTCGGTAACCGAATCCTTAACCCAACGAAAATAAAGACATAAATGACTAAATCAATTAAGCGAAAGAGAATAATCACGTAAGTCTCACGAGATAATATAAAAGCAAGGGCGGAAATAAGAAATACCCCCAGGGTCTGGTGTAGGCCATACAAGAGCATCTAAATGAAAATATACAAGTCTGAAATATAATAATACATCAATTTGTCTATGTCTCAGAATGGAAAAGTAAGACATAATAAAGAAGATTCTCTTCAAGGCGGCGGAACATCGCGTGCTTACCCGTGAACTCGAAAATCTCGATGGCAACTATTAGCCACGGGAGATGAAGCAGATCCAACCTGGAACTCTGCATTCATAAAAGAATGCAACAAGTGCAGGTCAGTACAAAATCACAGTACTGGTAGGTATCATCAGCTGACTAGGTATAGCTAACATAATTCAGACAACAAAGCTGGATAGGAAGATAAATCAACAAGCATAACTCGAACACAATTAGAACAAGTATCTGTCATCACCTAGGTTGAAGCATCTAAACCCAAGTATGCCAAGTCTCAATATAAATCCAATTCGACATCAAATAACGCAGTAAATCACCAGATCATCACAATATAAGCCAAGATGCATGCAATGCAATGATGTAAGAATGCCAATGCCAATGCAATGTAGTGTACATAGGTACTCCAGACGGAAGTATCGACCTACCGATAGCACAACCCATGGGGGACTCGCGAAGTCCATGTACTGACTCATCCACGATTTCGGGACAATCATTGGACATCGGACTCTCACATCACACAATCCACGATTCTGGGACAACCATCTGACATCGGACTACTCACATCACTCGCACACAATCCACGATTCCGGGACAACCATCGGATATCGGACTACTCACATCACTCTCATGCAAACTGAGCTCAGCTCATCACAGTGTTTCATCAAGTATCAACAATGTATCAACAATATATCATGAGAGATGTGAATGCGTGCAATGTATGAGTCAACATGAATAATTAGATCAATATCACAAGTACCACACATGCGTACGCCAACAATATCATGAACGACTACACAAGTCATATAAAAACACTACGCCCGAAATCAAATGCCAACAAGTGGGGCACCACAATATCATGAAAAATATATCTCAATAGTCTCCAATATCCACTATCACTATGCGGCATCAAGCCCACAAAAATAGGACAACTCAATCACAACACAACGGGGTGGCTAGCCCCAATCACACAATAGGGCCCAACCTAATACAATATCCAACCCAACTTCATACCCGAAGGTTTACATGCTTTCTCCGATAATATAATCTAAATATATGCTTCGCTACATGAAGTCTCACCAAGGGTAAGCCATAACCTACCTGGATGGCCGAATAGCACCGACAATCACTTCTTTGCTTTCCCCTTCTGCTGAGCCTCAAGATCAATAAAGTCTAGGCATATTCAAAATCTAGATTAGAAATCATGGAGATCGATACCTATATTGCTATCATTCAATTTAGGTCAAAACCAACCCTAGAATATTTTGAGAAACGGGGCCCACAAGGTCAAAACGGGAAATTCGAGAGTAAAATATTAAATTAAGCACTAGGTGATCATAACCTAACAACTAATTGCTAAATTAATGTAAGGATTCACCGAATTTCAAAATTCAAGCAAAACCCCAAATTTTGGGTATAAACCCTAAATCTTAGATTCAAGAATCCGACACTAATAATGGAATTTATATGATTAACAACCTTAGATACATCATAATCTAGCATAAACCCAATAAATTTCATCATTAATAAGCCTAGATAGAAAATCCATCAAAACTCACTTTTAATCTTCCCTTACTAAGGACTAACAAGGAAAGAGGAATTCTAAAAAGATTAGCAACAATGAAATAGCAAGAGGGTTAGGAGAACTTATGTTACATCCGGCATTTTTGCATATTTGGAAAGTTTGGAATAATTTTTGCTTGTAAGGAATAAGGCCACGTGTTGATTGGAGTTAAGGCATGTGTGTGTTGTGCATGAAACATATTAGTGTGGAAATTCGGAGGAAGGCCAAGGGCAAAATTGGAATCTCGGAAATTAGTTTCGGGAATTACAAAATAAGAATTTTAACCAATTGGGCTCAAAAAAAAAAAAAGAAAAAAGTGAGGCCCAACATTTCAAGGTGGCCGGCCATGGCCAAATTATTAGCCCAAGTCCATGATTAATTAAATCATGTGACTAACATGTGATGATCAATTATATAAGGGATTATTATGCATGGAACATTCAAGAAATTAAAAGAAAAATCAAGAGAGAAAAAAAGAAGAGGTTTCGGCCAAGAGAAAGAAAAGAAGAGAAAAGAAAAAAAAATTCCAAGCTCTTCAATCTTGAACCAAAAATCTTGTTCTTTGAGAATTCTTAACAAGCTCAAGGTGCTCTTCAAAGCGGTATAATTAGTTTGGCGAAAGAGCGACGTTGGTGGCAAGTTGGAATTTCAAGAAAGGTAAGAATTTTATGCTTTTGTTATGATATGGAAGGTATAGGTATGATGTAGTGTGTGGAAAGGAATGAAAAGCATGAAAATTTTGGTGTGTTAGAAGTATATGCATGTTGGCCGTGTATATGTATGTGTTGCAAGTATATGATGACTTGAATTCACGCGTTAATCTAGTTGTATTATGGTAGAAATTGTGTTGGAAGTGAAAGTTGAATGAGCTAGTGAAAGTTGGAAAAAATAGTATGTGGCCGTGGGATGTAAGGAGTGAAATGGAAGTGAATTAAGTTTGTTAGTATGTTAAGTGTGATGTGATGAAGTAAATGAAAGGATAATAGTTCTTGTTGTCATGGAAAAAAAAATGGTTGCTATGTTGTTATAAGAAATTATGCAAGTTTATTGTATTTATGTAAATATGGAAATGAAAGTAGTAAGAGGCAAATTAGGATTTTCATTGATGAAGTTGGAAGACAAAAGTGTATTATGGAAGTTTAAGTTGAAAGTCGGAAGCCTTGAATGAATTATGGTTTCGACGGAATTTTTGTATGCTTTGCAAATACTTTGTATAGTGATATGGAACACTTTCGGATTGTGTTGAAATGATTTTGGTTAGTAAATGAGTATGAAATGTTGATATTAGCTTGAGAATGGGAGTTGTCGCCTTATGTTGGGAAAAAGACTATTTGTATTAGAAATGCGTTTTTGGTTAATTATTGATATTGTTGATGTTGTTGTGGCTATTGTTGTTGATAATATGGCCGAGTTTAATTCTCGGGGTGTCGTATCTATAGGGGAGATGCTGCCGAAATTTCGGTAGCCAAGTGTAGAAAGATTGAAATGTTAACTTTCATGAATAGTAATTTGGTAAAAATGACCATTTGCGGTTTTTAGACGAAACGGGGATTGAGGTTTGACAAGCGTGAGACGCAATCCAGGTATGTAAAGCTTACCTACTCTTTGTTTTGGCATGTCTAGACCTACTAGGTCAAGAACGGAACCTCGGAAGTAATCGCTCCTCGAAATCCGATCTATAAGTTGGCCACTATTCATTCAATTCAATTGAAGCCTAATGACCCTATTTTGGCTAGAAAGCAACCAAATGTTCGAAACCTATGTAAGGCGACCGGTTTACTTTGAAATCTTTATGTATGATCTCATAGACCCTAAACGTCCATAAATTATGATTGCCACCTCGACTTGACCCGAGGTGGGCCCGCTAACCCCGATATGCCTTAGTTGTCTTACTAGAACCTCTTTTTGAATAAGCTTCGATAAGGAATCTTCGATTTTGAAATTGTCCCTTATGAAATAATGGCTTGAACCTTATGAAATGCTAGGCCATGTTTGGAACCATACGTACCACTTGGAAATCATTTGGTAAAATAAACTTCCGTACTAAATAATTCTTTGACTATTTTGTTTAATAAATTGACTTATGAAGTAATCAAGTTTTGAAAAGCTATTTTGACCTACGAATTGCATTGTTTGCTCACGACTCTGCTCGTGCCCTTATATGACTCCGTTCACCGGATCCCGGGCCGGTTTTGTGATCGTGCGCCCTATGACATATTCGGAAGTATGATGTGTTACGGTTTCGAGGCCTCGCCATAGGGCCGGTTACCGTTTTGGAGTTATGATGTGATATGGCCTTGGTTATGTTTGATGATGTGTCTGATATTGTGATTTGTTCGGAGATGTACGGAGATTTGAAAACTTCCGGAGTATGATGTGTTGTGGCACCAGCGTAGGGGGTGACCACGTTCCTGAGCCTTATGCATGATTTCTATTTGCATTATGTCTAACTGTATCTCGCACAGGTTGAGTCCGTTATATTTGTATCTGTTTTCGTATTTCCCTGACACCAGTTATGCTTTGGATTACTGTACCTTCCGCTTTATATACTCAGTACTTGTTTCGTACTGACCCCCTGTTCTTCGGGGGCGTTTCATGCCGCGCAGGTACAGGTGCTCCGCGCGACACGCCGCCAGCTTAGGATTCTTGTTCTGCTGTTTGAGAGGCTCCCTTGATCCGGAGCTTATACTTTTGGTATATTTCCTTGCTGCTGTATATTCTGTACATTTGTGACTATCCGGGTACGGCGGGGCCCTGTCCCGTCACATGTTCGTATGTTTTGTTATGTTTGTAGAGGCACATGTAGTCATGTTTGTGGGTCGTGGGTCCGATCTGTTTGTATGTGATCTCGGTTTGTCCGCATATGACTCCGATTTGCATCCTTGAGCGGCCCGTATGTTTGTTTGCGTGTGTGTGTACGGGGCGATGTACATTCCGCCAACTTTGGTAATTCGATATGATGTTTTGACATACGGGCGACGCTTAGGGATTGCATTTGTGTGAAATCTGTGTCGCTTCGATTATTCGGTATAAGCAATATGTAAAAATATGATCATGCGATAATACGATGATTTGGTTCGTACGTCACGTTCGGGTGCCTAGGTAGGGCACCGATCCACGGCCACGGGGTTGGGTCGTGACAAAAGTGGTATCGAGAGCGATCGTCCTCGGAATGTCTACGGGCCGTGTCTCGTAGTCTGTTTATCGGTGTGTCGTGCACCACATCTATAAACGGAGGCTACGGACATTTAGGATGTTTCCCCTCCTTTGAATCTTAGATCGTGCGGTAGAGCCGTGATATTAGGATGATTCTTTTCGACCGAATTGTTATATTTTTTCGGTAATGCCTCCGAAGAAGGCAACGGCGCCCGAATGGCAAGACAAAGGCGGATGAGACTAGTCGGGCGCCGAGGATTACACGGGCACGTGCTCGGGGCTCGCGCCGGCATTATACTTCGGTCGGAGGGTTCCGTACACCACCGGAGAGGGGCTGGAGCGGGTCCGTCCACTGCGGACGCCCCGGCCACGCGGCGCTCGTGCCTCCGGCTCCCCGGCCGGGGCGGAGGGGCCGCGACGGGGACCGCGAGAGGCCCCGTGGCTGGATTGACAACACGGTGGCGGATCGGGTCCGTAGACGCGGGCGGAGAGATGATGACGATGAGGGCGGGCGTGACGGCCTTAGGGTTCGAGAGTTCCTATTATGCGGCCCTCCGAGTTTTCCCAAAATGGGTCTAAGCCCGATGAGGACCCCCATGACTTTATTCGGGGGATGCGGCGCTCACTAGATTTGGTCGAGCTTCGGAGACGGAGTCTATGAGTTGGCTTCGCATAGACCGCGGATGTTCTTGCCCACTGGTATGAGTCCTGGGAGCTATCCCGAGGCGAGGGTGCTGCCCCAGCTACTTGGACTGAGTTCGAGGCCGCTTTTCTTCGTCACTTTTTGCCCCCGGAGCTGCGGAGAGCGAGAGTTGATAGATTCTTGAAGATAGAGCAGAGGGGCCGGAGTGTCCGAGAGTATAATTTGGAGTTTAATTCCCTGGCCAGGTATGCCCCTACCATCGTAGCCGATATGGAGGATAGGATGCATCGATACGTGATGGGGTTGGACCCCTATTTGGTTGACTCCATGACGATGGCAGCGCAGACGGGCATGGACATCGCCCGGTTACAGGCCCATGCACAGGGTATGGAGGACCGGCATAGGGAGGATCGGTCTGGCAGAGAATATGATAGGAGGCGGCCCAAGAGGGCCAGATCTGAGGGGTATTCAGGAGGTTCCCGTGGCGGGCTGCCTCAGCTTATCGGTCCGGTGGATATTTCCCTCCGTCGGGTTTTTGAAAAGTCGGGATATACGGTCGGCCAGCGGGCGATTTGGTGGCGCGGGGCCGTCCCGGACCGGATCGAGTTCTAGAGCCTCGGTCCTCGGGCGGCGGAGGGTCCCGGTCGGACGAGGCCGCCTATGCCCCGGTGTTCACATTGTGGGAGGTCGCACCCGGGGGAGTGCTTTCGGGGCTACGGGGGCTTGTTTTCTTGCGGCCGCCGGGGCCACATTATGCGAGACTTTCCGTCCGTGGATAGGCGGTTACGGTGGTGCGGCACGGCCGGCCGACGAGTTCGGGGCGTCGGTTCGTCATCCACTCCTCCCGGTTATGCGCCTGCGGGGCGAAGTACGCCGCACACCGGCGGGCCGCGGCGGGGCCGTGGCGGGGGTTCGATCTTAGCGGTCCTTCGAACCGCATATACGCTCTCGACGGCGACGGGACCCGAGGAGCGCAGGCACCACCGAACGCGGACCCGTATATTGTTTACATCTTTTCTTGAAGAATATATGTATTGATGGATTATGTTCCATTATATTACGTGATTTTCTCCTTTTGGTGTCGTTGGTAAAGTAAGGTAAACATCTAAATCACTAGAATCGTCTGAGATAGCTATATATAGAGATGAAAAATGAACATTGAGAATTCAGAAGGGCAATATGGAAGTTGTGCGATTAGAAGAGTGATAAGTCAGGGTGGGACCCGCTATGAAAGATTTGTTTCGAAAAATTTACCAAGACCCCAATCCGCTCTAAATTACGTGACGAAGGTCGTACGGGGCAGTCGACGCCATTATATTGGCAATAATGCACCAAAATGCATGAAAGTTTCGAAGTTAAGCGTCTTTGGAACCGAAGCAATTCTGAAAGGATGGGTGACCCCCCTTGGGAAGTATGTCGAAGTTTTCACAACATGGAAATAAGGGCCAAATAAGATGACCTAAGATGAATATGAGGGGGCTATCAGTAAATGAATAAATCGTTGATAGGAGAATGATGTAAGTAAGTTGAGCCATTTTTGCGCCTCGATTTCGATAGGCCCCCTAACGCCTCATATTTCCGAAATTACGCTTCTATCGAAGTTTTCTTTTTCAAACTCGGTTATGAACCCGTTGGTGGCTCCAGTACGTCCGATTCGATTAAACCTTTGATATATCTTCGTATGTTTAACTTTGATTACGATAAGACTCCATCTACTATACCACGTTACTTTGTTGGATATGACGTCGATTATGAATTTGTCTGGTTTTGATACGTCTCCGTACGTCCGACTCTAATAAATCGTTTTTTCCGATATGCTCTAGTTCGTGTGTCCGGCTCGATTATGAATACGCTTAAGATAACATATGTTATGCTGTCATACTTTTGTTGTACTTCGATTCCGGATATGACTCCGTTCGACATCCGTCCGATCTTCCGGGGTTCGATAAAGATTTTGTTCGCTATATATATTTATTCAAGATTATGCAACCCGTTGGACTAATAAAGATCCCGAACAACCCCTAATATAGTAATATCGAAAAATGATAATAAGGAGTCGGAAAATGCATGCCCTCACAAGTGCTCTAATCCAAAAATGAGTATGTAGTTAGCGAAAGAACCTCCCCGATTTATTATGTTTGCTACGCGGCGATTTAACATTCGAGGACGAATGTTTTAAAGGGGGGGAGGATGTTATATCCGGCATTTTTGCATATTTGGAAAGTTTGGAATAATTTTTGCTTGTAAGGAATAAGGCCACGTGTTGATTGGAGTTAAGGCATGTGTGTGTTGGCATGAAACATATTAGTGTGGAAATTCGGAGGAAGGCCAAGGGCAAAATTGGAATCTCGGAAATTAGTTTCGGGAACTACAAAATAAGAATTTTAACCAATTGGGCTCAAAAAAAAAAAGAAAAAAAAGTGAGGCCCAACATTTAAAGGTGGCCGGCCATGGCCAAATTATTATCCCAAGTCCATGATTAATTAAATCATGTGACTAACATGTGATGATCAATTATATAAGGGATTATTATGCATGGAACATTCAAGAAATTAAAAGAAAAATCAAGAGAGAAAAAAGAAGAGGTTTCGGCCAAGAGAAAGAAAAGAAGAGAAAAGAAAAAAAAAATTCCAAGCTCTTCAATCTTGAACCAAAAATCTTGTTCTTTGAGAATTCTTAACAAGCTCAAGGTGCTCTTCAAAGCGGTATAATTAGTTTGGCGAAAGAGCGACGTTGGTGGCAAGTTGGAATTTCAAGAAAGGTAAGAATTTTATGCTTTTGTTATGATATGGAAGGTATAGGTATGATGTAGTGTGTGGAAAGGAATGAAAAGCATGAAAATTTTGGTGTGTTAGAAGTATATGCATGTTGGCCGTGTATATGTATGTGTTGCAAGTATATGATGACTTGAATTCACGCGTTAATCTAGTTGTATTATGGTAGAAATTGTGTTGGAAGTGAAAGTTGAATGAGCTAGTGAAAGTTGGAAAAAATAGTATGTGGCGTGGGATGTAAGGAGTGAAATGGAAGTGAATTAAGTTTGTTAGTATGTTAAGTGTGATGTGATGAAAAATGAAAGGATAATAGTTCTTGTTGTCATGGAAAAAAAAATGGTTGCTATGTTGTTATAAGAAATTATGCAAGTTTATTGTATTTATGTAAATATGGAAATGAAAGTAGTAAGAGGCAAATTAGGATTTTCATTGATGAAGTTGGAAGACAAAAGTGTATTATGGAAGTTTAAGTTGAAAGTCGGAAGCCTTGAATGAATTATGGTTTCGACGGAATTTTTGTATGCTTTGCAAATACTTTGTATAGTGATATGGAACACTTTCGGATTGTGTTGAAATGATTTTGGTTAGTAAATGAGTATGAAATGTTGATATTAGCTTGAGAATGGGAGTTGTCGCCTTATGTTGGGAAAAAGACTATTTGTATTAGAAATGCGTTTTTTGGTTAATTATTGATATTGTTGATGTTGTTGTGGCTATTGTTGTTGATAATATGGCCGAGTTTAATTCTCGGGGTGTCGTATCTATAGGGAGATGTTTGAAATTTCGGTAGCCAAGTGTAGCCAAAGATTGAAATGTTAACTTTCATGAATAGTAATTTGGTAAAAATGACCATTTGCAGTTTTTAGACGAAACGGGGATTGAGGTTTGACAAGCGTGAGACGCAATCCAGGTATGTAAAGCTTACCTACTCTTTGTTTGGCATGTCCTAGACCTGTTAGGTCAAGATAACGGAACCTCGGAAGTAATTCTGCTCCTCGAAATCCGATCTATAAGTTGGCCACTATTCATTCAATTCAATTGAAGCCTAATGACCCTATTTTGGCTAGAAAGCAACCAAATGTTCGAAACCTATGTAAGGCGACCGGTTTACTTTGAAATCTTTATGTATGATCTCATAGACCCTAAACGTCCATAAATTATGATTGCCACCTCGACTTGACCCGAGGTGGGCCCGCTAACCCCGATATGCCTTAGTTGTCTTACTAGAACCTCTTCTTTGAATAAGCTTCGATAAGGAATCTTCGATTTTGAAATTGTCCCTTATGAAATAATGGCTTGAACCTTATGAAATGCTAGGCCATGTTTGGAACCATACGTACCACTTGGAAATCATTTGGTAAAATAAACTTCCGTACTAAATAATTCTTTGACTATTTTGTTTAATAAATTGACTTATGAAGTAATCAAGTTTTGAAAAGCTATTTTGACCTACGAATTGCATTGTTTGCTCACGACTCTGCTCGTGCCCTTATGTGACTCCGTTCACCGGATCCCGGGCCGGTTCTGTGATCGTGCGCCCTATGACATATTCGGAAGTATGATGTGTTACGGTTTCCGTGACCTCGCCATAGGGCCGGTTACCGTTTTGGAGTTATGATGTGATATGGCCTTGGTTATGTTTGATGATGTGTCTGATATTGTGATTTGTTCGGAGATGTACGGAGATTTGAAAACTTCCGGAGTATGATGTGTTGTGGCACCAGCGTCAGGGGGTGACCACGTTCCTGAGCCTTATGCATGATTTCTATTTGCATTATGTCTACATCCGTATCTCGCACAGGTTGAGTCCGTTATATTTGTATCTGTTTTCGTATTTCCCTGACACCAGTTATGCTTTGGATTACTGTACCTTCCGCTTTATATACTCAGTACTTGTTTCGTACTGACCCCCTGTTCTTCGGGGGCTGCGTTTCATGCCGCGCAGGTACAGGTGCTCCGCGCGACACGCCGCCAGCTTAGGATTCTTGTTCTGCTGTTTGAGAGGCTCCTTTGATCCGGAGCTTATACTTTTGGTATATTTCCTTGCTGTTGTATATTCTGTACATTTGTGACTATCCGGGTACGGCGGGGCCCTGTCCCGTCACATGTTCGTATGTTTTGTTATGTTTGTAGAGGCACCGTAGTCATGTTTGTGGGTCGTGGGTCCAGTCTGTTTGTATGTGATCTCGGTTTGTCTGCATATGACTCCGATTTGCATCCTTGAGCGGCCCGTATGTTTGTTTGCGTGTGTGTGTCTGGGCGATGTACATTCCGCCAACTTTGATTCTGATATGATGTTTTGACGCGGGCGACCGCTTGGGATTGCATTCGTGTGAAATCTGCTTCTGATTATTGGTATAAGCAATGTCTGCTAACTCTGATCATGCGATAATACGATGATTTGGTTCGTACATCTGTTCGGGTGCCTAGGTAGGGCACCAGTCACGGCCCACGGAGCTGGGTCGTGACAACTTACCACTAAGAATCTTCGCCAATAATCCCCAAGAATAGTTCACAAGAGCTCAAAGTTCGCAATGGCATTAAATGATAGATTAAGGGCTTTTAACACCTTATTTAATGAACTCATTGCCCATCACCTGCTTCTGCGATGCTAAGGCCGCTCCAGCGGTGCCATGACCGCTACAACGGTCATGCCCAAATGGCAAGGACCACTCCAGCGACAGGGTGACCACTTCAGCCGTACCGCTATCGCGGTGCTGGTGCCACCAAAGCGGGCACCAGACACCAGAAACTTTCCAAGTTTTCACACTTCAACTCGAATTCTGACTAATTCTCGAGGCCATCTGCTCACAAACCACATACACAGCCACACATAAAAAACACGCTACGAATGTGCTCGTGTCCTCGGAATTCCCAACGGAGGTCTCATTGACCGAGTCAACCCCCGATACCTCAATTCTAATTTCCCAACCCAAGTCCCATAATGCATTTGGGTGCATTGGGAATCGAACCAGATATACACACAAGTTCTAAATGACCATCCGGACCTCTCGGAATCGATGAATTTTTGAAAAAGGTCTATTTACCCAAAAGTCAACTCTTTTTCGCTTAAAGACCATATTTGACAAAAAGTCGCCCAAATCAAATCTAGACACCTCGAAAAGCATGTCAACGATCCCCTCAGGTCAAAAGTGAGCTAACCAAGCTAGAAAAGGGGCAAAATGCCGAAAATACTGTAACGACCAAACGTGTCGTTACAATAGATACTAATTAAATCATCGCTTGTCCTCGAGCAAAGAAGAGAAAAGAGCGGGGAAAATACCTGAATCAGCGAACAACTGCGGATATCAACTATGCATGTTGGACTTCTCCTTACAGGAAAGATTCTCATCGAATAATACTAAATCCCAACGAATGATATAGGAACCATCATTCGTCTGAATGTCTCCCCGTAGGGCACTCTTGTCTGTTTGTGAAAAAGAAAGATGGGACTATGCGAATGTGCATCAATTATCGCTAGTTAAATAAAGTCACCATCCGAAATAAGTACCCCATCCCTCGTATTGATAATTTATTTGACCAGCTACAGGGGGCTTCTGTGTTTTCAAAAATTGATTTGAGGTCAGGGTATCATCAGTTGAAAATTCGGGCAGAGGATATTCCTAAGACTACTTTCCGGACCAGATATGAGCATTATGAGTTTCTGGTTATGTCTTTCGGTCTTACTAACGCCCCAACTGCTTTTATGGATTTGATGAATGGTATTTTTAAGCCATACCGAGACTCTTTTGTGATAGTGTTTATTGATGACATCCTGATTTATTCAAAGAGTAGGGAAGATCATGAAAAACACTTGAGGGTTATTCTTGGGTTTCTGAGAGATAGTGACTTGTATGGCAAGTTCTTTAAGTGTGAATTTTTGCTTGCATCTGTGTCCTTATTGGGACATGTGGTATCGAAAGAGGAGATTATGGTGGATCCGAAGAAAATTAAGGCAGTGAGGGATTGGTCCAGGCTAGTTACTATCATCGGTTCGTGAAGGGGTTTTCTTCTATTGCTTCGCATTTGACCCGATTGACTCAGAAAGCGATACCTTGTCAGTGTGAGGAGAGCTTCCAAAAACTCAAGACCTTATTGACTGCCACTTCTATTCTATCTTTACCCGTGGAGGGCAAGGACTTTGTAGTATATTGTGATGCTTCTCGTTCTGGTTTAGGTGTTGTTTTGATGCAGGAAAAAAAGGTTATTGCCTATGCTTCTAGGCAGCTGAAGGTTCATGAGAAGAACTATCTTACTTATGACTTAGAGTTGGCAGCTGTGATTTTTGCTTATGGTGCCCATTGCGAGGTACTTACTAATCATCGCAGCCTTCAGCATATGTTTACTCAGAAGGATCTTAATTCTAGGCAGCAGAGATGGATGGAGTTGCTGAAGGATTACGACATTACTATCTTGTATCATCCTAGCAAGGCAAATGTGATGACGGATGCCTCGAGCAGAAAATCAGCTAGCATTGACAGTTTTGCTCGATTGATTGCTTTAGAGCGTCCACTGGCTAGGGAGGTCTAGACTCTGGCTAACAGTTTTATGAGGCTTGAAGTGTCTAATTCAGGCAGGGTGTTGGCTTGTGTTGCGGCGAGATGATTGTTTCTGGAGCAGATTAAGGCCAGACAGTTCAAGGATGCGAGTTTGAGTAAGATTCGCGATAAAGTCTTGCGTGGTGAGGACAAAGAGGCCGTGATTGATGATGAGAGTGTCTTGAGATTCAAGGGACGTGTTTGTGTTCCCCTTGTTGGTGACTTGATTAAGATAGTTTTAGCGGAGGCTCACAGTTTCTAGATATTCTATTCATCCTTGTGCTACCAAGATGTATCGTTACTTGAGGCAGCACTATTGGTGGGCTAGGATGAAGCGCGATCTTATTGAGTTCATTGCTCAGTGTTTGAATTGCCAGCAGGTGAAGGACAAGCACCAGAGACCCGGGGGTACACTTCAGAGGATACCTATTCCAGAGTGAAAGTGGGAGAGGATAGCGATGGACTTTATGGTTGGACTTCCAAGGACCTTGGGTAAGTTAGATTGGATTTGGGTCTGCCCACTTCATACCTATTCGAATTACCCATACTGCTCCAAAGTTGGCCCAGATTTATATTAGAAAGATTGTTCACCTGCATTGGATTTCGATTTCCATCATATCTGATAGAGGCACGACGTTCACATCCCGGTTCTAGAATACTTTGCATTTACAATTAGGTACTAAGTTAGACCTTAGTATAGCTTTCCACTCTCAGACGGATGGCTAGTCTGAGTGGACTATTCAGGTCCTAGAGGATATGCTCTAAGCCTGTGTTATTGACTTCAGTGGCCATTGGGACCAATTCTTACCATTGGTTGATTTTGCGTATAACAATAGTTGTCACTCGAGCATTGATATGGCCCCGTTTGAGGATTTTTACGGCATGAGCTTTAGGTCCCCTATCGGGTGGTTTGATGCTTTTGAGGTAAGGCCATGGGGTATAGATCTGTTGAGAGAATCCTTAGATAAAGTTAAGAGGATTCAGGAAAAGCTCTTAGCTGCTCAGAGTAGGTAGAAAGAGTATGCGGATCGAAAGGTCCGAGATCTTGAGTTCATGGTTGGAGAACAAGTCTAATTGAAGGTCTCACCCACGAAGGGGGTGATGAGGTTTGGGAAGAAAGGTAAGCTTAGTCCCACGTTCATTGGTCTATTTAAGATTCTCAATCGTGTGGGGGACATAGCCTATGAGTTGGCTTTGCCGCTAGTTCTATCAGGTGTGCATCCAGTGTTTCATTTCTCTATGTTGAAAAGATATAATGGCAATCTTTTATCATTCGTTAGGATTTTGTCTTGTTTGATGAGAATGTGTCCTATGAGGAGGAACCTATTGTTATTCTAGATAGAGAGGTTCGTAAGTTGAGATCGAAAGAGATAGCGTCAGTAAAGGTTCAGTGGAAGAACTGTCCCACTGAGGAAGCTACTTGGGAGATAAAATTCGATATGCGAAAAAATTATCCCCAGCTTTTCAATGAGTCAGGTACCTTCGCTTTGTCCCTTCCCTTTGTCCGTTCGGGGACAAACGGTTGTTTAATTGGTATCTGATGTAACGACCCGCTAGGTCGCTATGGGGTTAACTTAGAAAACTATACCTCCGTTGGGAATTTTGAGGCCGCGGGTGAGTCCGTAGCCTGTTTTTATGTTTTGTTTGTGTCTGTAGGCTCTCGGATAGGTGTTGGGATTTTTGGTTGAAAACTTGTGCAAAAACCCGAGCTACTAGTCAAAATGGACCGCTGCAGCAGGTGAGGGACCGCTGTAGCGAGTTCGTCGTAGCTATTCTAGGTTCACCGCCACGAAAAGCCGAGAAAATGAGGTCTGCCATACTGAGAGTTTACCCGCTATAGCGAGACCACTACAGTGAGACCTTGACCCCTGCAGCGGTCGACGTGAGGCAGAATCTATGTTTTATATGTTTTATTCCGAACCCATCCCCCACACAACTCCAAAACAGTTTCCAAGAACTGTTGTGGGGAAACTCTAAGGCTAGGGTTAAAACTCTCTTAAAAGGTAAGTCTCAACCCTCCCTTTTGTTCATTCCATCATAGTGTTATATTCCATAATTAGTTAAAGGGTCTCCAATGGTGAATGAAAGGATAGAACCCTAGAAACTGTAAACCCTTGAATAAATTAATAGGTTATTGATTTTATTGTTGTTTGATCATCTAGGAGCATAGATTATCACTTCTTATGATGAAAACTTGATCATTACATGATGGGAATGATGTTTTGAGACTTAGGGTTTCATAAAGATGGTAACTTTAGCATAAAAACTGCTTGTAAAAGGGTTGAAATGATTAGAAAACCCATGAATGGATAGAATATGATTATTAGGATGGATATTAGTATGAATTCATATTTAGTGGTAGTTCACCTATTTGAAAAAGGGTAGAAGTTATTGGGTTCTCTTCCCCAATTTTTGTTTGATTGAGTAGATGATTCAAATACTCCTGTAGCGCTATATTTCTAGATTTTGAAAGTTCGGAAGCTTTACGAAAGGGGAAAGCCATCGCGGAGTGATTGCATTGTCCCTGTTCTGCTTTGAGGTAGTTTACGGTCTACTTGAGTTAGACTTTGATTAGTTGATTGTATATGTTATGAACTTGATAGGAGAACCATGATTAGGGCTTCGGACATAAAGTATGATTGGAAATTCCTTAATTGATATTGGTTGACTTAATTATGTGATGAACTGTTATGAAATGATAAAGAACGTGTTCATATATCTCTTCTTGTTGACTTGGAGTAGTCCCTTATTCATGTTATTGATGAATTGATTCTTGAGTCTTGATATGACTTGTGACATGGTGACTCGTGTGCCTTTATGTTGATCTATTGATTGTTCACATTCCTTATTGATTGTGGAACGAAAATACATTGTGATGATAAAGATATTATAAATATGAAAAGGCACAATTGGCAGGGGGTGAGGATGTGGCCTATTTATAGGATCGTGATCTGAGGTCAGTTTCGGAGCAAGTGGTACATGGACACCATGGGTCCCCTGCAAGTCATGGCTAATAGGTCAAACATTACCATTTAGCATGTGTGTACGGATGTGTGACAGAGTTGAGATAACTTGTGATTTACGTTTTTGTTTGGTAATTCGATGGGTTGAGTTACTCTTATTGAATTCTAATTGAGTGGATTTATCTTATCCCTGTGTTGGCTGATATTTCGGTGTTGGATGATTCTTGTTGATGTTTTCGTGTGGTTATGTGCTATTGTGCCTATCTGTCTATTTTATCGAATTTGTGATTGCATGCATGATACTAATCTTAGTCGTCCTATGATATCTACCAGTACATAGTGATTGTACTTATACTACCTTGCTGCATTCTTTTGGGTGCAGATTGTGATCTAGAGACCTATATGAGACCTCATATTTAGCGTGAGGCCAGTTTTTGCCAGATTTGAGGGTGACCTCCTATCGATGCCAGGCCGCCTGAAGATCGTTCTTATTTTAGATGTCTATTTCATTTTAGATATTTATGTTTATCTTGGACAGTCATTCATTCTTTAGACAGTTATGTTTTACAGTCCTTGTACGATGACTTTCGGATTTTAGGGTTGTAATAATTAGACTTCTGCAGATTTTAATTATTTATGGCATGACTAGACATTTTGGAGACTTTTGTACTTGTTATATCCCTGAATGTTTTAAAATTGGTTAAATAATTGGTAATCGTTTAGATGATTGGATAAGTAAACGGTTCGCCCACTAGGGAATTTGTGTGTGCGCCACTCACGGCTGTTTGGGTCGTGACATACCCCAGCCTCGTTAGGTTCTATATTTGATACACAACCGCTCTATACCTATTTAAAGGTATAATTTGGGCGTATCAAATTTTGGAGCAAATTCTTACCGGAAAATACGATCTAGAAATTTACTAATTAGTGTAAAACTCTACTCTTAGTCTTTGTTTGTCTCTTACCTTTTGTTGTTGTTCATGTTGTTCAGGTGAAATGTCCGACTCCAAATCAAATGATGGAATTTGAGGGAAACTGGTTATGCAAACGCTATCCAACTACCCCCAGTTCAAGGAAATGTGAGCTTTCACTCAACACTACCATGGTGCACCTTCTCAGGATCAAGGGCCTATTCGGAGGTCTACCTACTGATGACCTGAATAGGAACCTTAGGAACTTTCTAGGAGTTTGCTCCACCACTGTGCAACCAAACGCCTCAAGCGAGGCCGTCAAGTTAAATCTTTTCCCATTCTCTCTTACAGGGGAAGCCAGGTTAGATGATCATCCGTCCGGGTCCATCACTACATAGGCAGAATTGACCAAAGCGTTCCTCAAGAAATTTTTCCCTCCATCCCGGATGTTACAACATCGTGATGAAATCAACAACTTTCATCAACTTCCAAATGAGGCTCTACATGAAGCATGGACGAGGTTCAAAAATAAAATCAAGAGTTCACCAAAGCATGGGTTGCCCGATAGTGTTCTCCTCCAAACCTTTTGTAGGTCACTTGACTAGGTCAACAAGTCAGTGGCAAACAATATTGCAGAGGGGTTCGTTATGGATAATTCATTCGATGTGGTGAGTGCTCTACTCGACAAATTGATCGAGACTAATGAGGCTTTGCATACTAGAGAGGCGGAACTCATTGGAAGAGGTCCTTCTAAAATAGTATTATCTCGGGAGACAATTAAGAAGGAAGAAAAGAGAGATAAAACAATCGCTAAATTAATCACTCAAATTGAGCTCCTTACAAAGGATGTTATGGAAGCGAGTTCCCAAAAGGTGAATGCGGCAGGGTCTTGTGAAGGAGGCTGTTACGCCCCTCGTCTTCGTCATAGTAGAACTAATGATTTCCTAGTCGAGCATGTCTTGAGAATGGAGACCTGTGTCACGACCCAACCCCGTAGGCCGTGACTAGTGCCCGAGCTGGGCACCCAAACACACTTATCAAACATAATCACATACGGATGGCTTATATGTATACAAATATCAGACGCTGTCTCAAATCGTCCCAAACACAAACATATATATATATATCACAGATGCCGGCAAGGCTATCAAATGACACGTCGGCCCAAAATATATATACAGATGCTAGCCGACAAGGCTGCCACGGCGAATGGGACCGCCCAGAACATATAACGTACGAACACACATGCAGAAAGCCTGAACCCATATATACGTCTACGGACACTCCTAAACATAACATGTAATCATATGACGGACGGGGCCCGCCAGCCCCGAACAACAAACAAATACATATGCAACGGATGAATATATACCAAAATATGGGCTCTCAGGAATAAGGAGCACTCTGACATTGGAATAGGTGTCCTAGATCGGCGGATCACCGAAGCGCGTCCGTACTGCGGGCATGAAACGACCCAAGACAGCGGGGTCGATGCGGAATATGTACCGAGTATGCAAAGCGAGAAGATATAGTAAACAAATCGAGGTCATAATCGAAACGATGTCAAAAAAAATAAATACATATCCAAAATACCAAAATGTTCATTTTTGAAAATACAAATCATGCGAGGGCTCGAAATATGGTCGCCGCCCGTCGATGGCGCCATAACACATCATACTCCCGAAGATTTCATATCTCCGAAAACCCGACATACCGTGGTCAAAATCCAGCGGACAATATCACATATACACGGTACCACCCATAGCGGAGGGGCTCGGCGAGCCGACACATCATAACACCAAATATACACGGTACCCGGCCCATAGCGAGAGGGGCTCGGTGCGAACGGACACATCATACTCCGAATATCATATGGAGCGCACGATACATAACCGGCCCGCGACTCGGCCGAAAGATGCAATAACCATTTGCACGAGCGAGTAGTGAGTAACCGTATGCATAAAATCATTATCATAAACTCAAAAGATAAGTAAACTGATCGTACTTGAAATCGGGATAATAGTCATATCATATTCTTTCAAAAGTCATCAGAAGTACGTAAAGCAAAGTTGCGGGGCCACGGATGGGTGTCGACCCAAGTCGGGCCCGCCTATGGAAAACATAGTCATCATATGCCATAAAAGCTCCTACGAACATATCGAGGCAATCCGAGCTTTTCTGTGAAAGTTACGGTCGTTCGTAGTTGCGGAACTCTTTAAAAACAAAACTTTTTGTGCAACATTTGAAAATCAAATATTCCAAAGACATGAGGGCCAATATTTCATCACATCATGCATACGAATACCGAGAAACAAATAAGAATCATAGACATGCTCGGATCGCGAGAATAGAATTTCCTCGAGGCTCGTGTCATAGCCTATTTATAACTAAGGCATGCCAAAAGAAGGAAGGGTTGAGCTTTACATACCTCGATCGCTCTCAAAGCTAATCCAAATCAAGCCTATGTCTCGGACTCCCCAAAATCTACATGACATCATTAAATACCAACATTAACTATAGGCATTTAGGAGTTCATTTCCAAACTAACACTTAATTCTACGGAAATTTAGACGACATTTCCCATAAATGCACAACCCGAGAATTCAACTCGGCCAAATTCAACAACAACAACACCAACAATCATTCTAGCAACATCAACAATCAATACGGGAACGATTCAAACATTAATAATTATTCTCCATATATTCCGACAACATGCCAATTGTGTTCACTACAATTTCACACAAACCAATATATGATCAAACTAACACTAATGCTCACATAT
>NC_081353.1:64424499-64429597 GCF_029784015.1 Lycium ferocissimum
TTGGCTATAAATAAACGCTGACATCAATGGGCGAAAATGCTAAGTATATGTAATTGCTATGAAAAGGCTATGTATATGCAATGTATATGAGATGTAAATGATATGAATACAAGTATGAATGGAAATATGAATACGAATACGAAAATGGATACGAAAGGTAAATGAGTACGGATATGGATGTATGTACACGGATACGCAATAGAAATGGAATGTTCCTATGGAAAGCAAGTAAGTGCTATGACGATGATACTATTATGTCCCATCCTATGCTATTTCATATGTTGTCTATTATGCTTTCATATTGATGTTGATCATGCTTACATCTCAGTACATTCTTCGTCGACGTCCATTTGTTTGTGGACGACTGCGTCATGCCCGCGAGTGGCCGGGAGACGGACTTGATCCGCGCGATATTTCGGGACTACATAGCGGAGCTCCATTTCATTCGGAGCTGCAGCTTTTGGTATAGATTCTTTTGTGTACATATTTATGGGCACGGCGGGGTCCTGTCCCGCCTATATGATATGATATACTCTTCTTAGAGGCTCGTAGACATGTGTATATGGTTAGAGGTGTTCGGCCTTGTCGGCCTATATTTTGGGATAATATTTTGTTAGCCTCGTCGGCTTATGTAAATTTATACGGGCATAGTTGTTAATGATGATATAGATATGTTGTTGCCCAATGGGATTAATATGAATGACCAATGAAAGCATGATTTATCTATGTGGCTCACCTAGATGTGATGTGAAAGTGTGTTAAGAGGTGCCCGGTGAGTTGCATCGGTGCCAGTCGCGCCCTCTAGTTGGGTCGTGCAGATGCATTGTCACACCATGGAGGCGTGATTGGCACCCGACACCTTGCGGAAATCGAGCGAACCAACTTATAACTTACATCCTTCGTGTCTCAAATGGAAACAATAGGATATCATGCATAAGTATATGTACATTGGGCCCATGGTGCCAACATTACTATCGTCACGCTATGACTTAGCTGTACATAGGAACTGTCTGCAAAGCCTTTATGAAGATGACTGAAGTATACAAGTCGGGACAGGGCCCCCGACATACCCTAGACAAAATCATACATACATACATATATATATATATATATATATAGATTCCTGGGCAAAGGTTCGAGAAGAAACGGAGCTCACCAACTGTGAAACCGGTACCCGAAAGCACCACTGCGGAAGATACTGTTCGTCTACTCGCACTGCTGGCATAAACGCAGCCGTCCACAAGTGAAGTGACACTCGCATTTACCACCTAGGTGACAAGGCATGAATAGTAGTATGATATCGTAGTGAAGATAACATAAGATAAAGTAAGTAATTATACCTCAGACTCTTCTCAAGATCTCTGGCCATGTAAACTACTCGTCTACAGGAAAAACATTTCATGCACATCCATACACAACATACGTACCTATGCATTCACATACACTTACTATACATATATCTGTCATATCCGTACCTGGCCCTTGCGAGACTCGATGGTCCGTACTCAGTCTTGCAGTGGTGGGACTCGATGTTATCCCCACTGATCGATGATGCAATGCATACATACATACATACACATAAAAATACATAAATGGAACCAACATCATCATTAGCATTACCATTGTCACTATATCATTCCTTGAAGGATCAACCATCGTAAAATGAAATCGACGATGTCACGGGAGTCTCAAGAATCATGAACTTAGGTAGCACTGGAATTAGAATCGTTATCATCGCTATATCTCACCTCGAAGAAATGAGTAACATGAGGTGAGACCATCAACAATAAGTACGGTTAGGAGATTCGTGGAATGGCTCAATAATCTCATAATGCCCCAAACATAGCTTAAGTTTCAAAAGAAGAAAATCATCATCATCGTCACAATCATCATAGAACATATTCCATTTAACATCATAAGAGGCTTTAAGAGTCATGAACTTGGAGCTTTTAAAAACAAGTGTTATGAAACATTTCGGAGAACGTAACATAGGAATCATGCCTTTGAAAGAAAGAGACGAGCCTTAACATACTCGAATTCACATCTCGGCTTTCCCACCTATATCCGGTCTCACAATCTACATATAAGACCATTCATAATATGGTTAGGCCTATTGTTATATACTTATCCTAAGCCTTCAAATTTAATCTCCTTAAAATTGCTGAAATTCAACGGCAAACATCTCTCTTGTTTGCTCAGCCGGGGTTATAATTCAGCAACCAACAACAAAAACAATGACAACAACGACAATAACATCATTATCAACACCAAAATATTCCATAAAAAACCCCACACGGTGTTTTTCCAATTTCCATAACAATCCAACTCGCTATACAATTGTTTAACGACTTTTCCTCCGTAAATAAATCGAAATTAATATTAATAAGGAGAGATTCATACCTAAATCCCAATATTATTGCTATATATTCAGTTTCCTTCTTGAACTTGAGCCAAAGCACGTCGTTATACGATTTTAAAATCGCAACTATAGGCTGTCTGGACCGGAATTGGGGAATTATACCTTATTTGGGCTCAAAATTTGGTATTGGGAATTGGGAGGAATTCTCCAGAATTTTGGAGAAGGTTTTAGGATGTTGGATGAGGAAAAGGGGATAAGCTCTTTATAAGGTTCGGGGTGCTGGACCGGGACGCATATAATTGCCAACCGCATCGCGTGGGTCTTGAGCTCGTTCGCGCAGTAACGAGGGCTTTGCCAAACAACATACCCGATTTACACCATATGGTCTCCAAATGTCATATGCCTATTATTACACCTGTTATAATATAACCTTTATCCCGAATACGGGCCTCGAAATTGTTCGGGGCCGCGTCGCGCCGTGTCGGCCCTCGGCTCCGCCGTAGGCCGAGGATTCTGCCTTATCGGGCGCACAGACAAGGAAGAACCAGCTGCTGATCCTGTGGGCTGAGCCCTAACTCTACCACCCATCGATGGACAATCACGCATCATATGCCCTACCTGACAATAGGCATAGCAAGTATCTGAAACTCGGCGACACCGTAGGAATGTAATTTACCACACCGCGCATCACTGCAACGCGTGGTCTCCGCCGGCTAGGATCACCTCCAGCGAGGACCCGAGACTCTCGAACTACCGACCCGACCCCGAGAATAAATGGGGCGATCAAATCTCTCGCTCGCAAATCGAGGAGGTGCACTCGCCATGGACGCCCGAACATTCGAAATATTGTTGCCGCCGAATTTCTGCGCTATACTCACTACTAGCACCGACGGACCGGCCCTCTTGCTCTGTCCTCTCGTCAATATCACACTCACCCCTGCGGGCCGTTGTCGCTTCTTTTAAATGCAGTGGCGTGAGCCTGAATACGGGAAATGTCCATCCCCTCCTATAATGAAGCTGTCAAACAATCTTTGAACAAATATGGCCCTAAGCCACATACAAATCTACGTACTCTACCTCCCATGTCAGCCACCATAGTAGGAGCATATCTATCCAATGAATTAAAGTGAAAGCTGTACTCCCGCGCACTCATATTCCCTTGCTTTTGATTTAGAAACCTGTCAGCTCAGGCCCTTCGAACCTCGAGTGGCAAATGACTGGATGAAAAGCATGCGATGAATTCTTGCCAAATGGGGGATGTGCATTTTCCTTTCTGGAAGATATCCAGTTATTGTACCAAAGGACCACTACATCCCGGAGTCTATAAGATGCCAACTCCACGGATTCAGTATCGGAGGCATGGATGATTTTCAACGTCCTCAACATTTCATCTACAAAACTTTGCGGGTCTCATCTGGTTTCGACCCAAAATTTTTTGGGGGATTTAAACTCATGAAATCACGGGCCCTTGCGCTAGTGGCTCTATCACTGGGACCCGCACTTTATCGTTAAGCCTGAGTGGCAACCAACTAGGTCAATAACTGTATAGTCTCGGTCATCTGTTGACCCGAAGCACCCAGTGGAGGAATTCGAGGCATAGGAGCTGGAGTAGAAACACCTTTTTGTTCTTCTAGAATAGGCTAAGTATGGGAGGTATGGGATGGTGCCTCATTATGGAATTCACTTTCCTCTATATTCGTTGGTGGCTACCTTTCCATTCGCCGTCTTTGTGTATCACTTGCCCTTTCCGGACAGGCGGGCTTCTCTCTTTACCGACATCGCCGAAATCATAACGCACAATTAGGGAGAAGGAAATTGTCACGACCCAACCCCGTGAGCCGCGACTATGCCCGGGTCGGGCACCCGTACATACTCATAAACCGAAACAAGATACGAATAACTTATACATTAAGAAAAGTGAAACGTCGCCCCAAAGCTGATACATATGTATATATACAGATCGCAGTCACAACTTTCAGCAGATGATATCGCACATAAGCCGGTAAGGCTATCATAATACAGGGGGACGTCCAGAGCACAAACCACACAGACACAACTGTACAATAACTTCCCACAACCCACACATATGTGTCTACAGACCTCTAAGAGTAATAACAGAATCATATGATGGGACAGGGCCCCTGTTATATCCCGCATTGTAATGCAATCGGATAATTTGAGACAAGCGCGGGAGGACGACAAGCAAGGCCACATTTTTATTTTGAAAAGCATATGAATGACTTATGACGTATTTAGAAGCGGAGTTATTGAGGAAGGTCAAGGGCATAAAAGGGAACTCGTGGAAATATGGAGAAAGACGAAGGGCAAATTTGAAAGCTGGAAAAATGTTTCATGAATTACAAGAACTAGCCCAAAAAAAAAAAAAAAAAGAATAAATGGGCTTGAGTTTTTAAAAAAAAAATAATAATAAAATAAGATGACTAAGTCATCTTATTTGGTCAAATCCCCTAGAAAATTCAAGAAAGATAAAAAGGGGACCATGTAACCATATTTGTTAAGATTGAAGGACCTATTCATAAATATGGGAAAAGTTTAATTTAAATAGATGACTAAGTCATCTTTTCCGTAATTCTCTAGAAATTCCAAGGAAAAACAAGAACAAAAAAAAAGAGGAGAAAGACCAAGGCCTTTCGGCCATAAGGAATTTCCAAGAAAAAAATTGCAAAAATTCTTCAAAAATTATTTTCTACCAAGAAAAGAGTCCTGGGGGAGGTTTGG
>NC_081353.1:64429697-64449697 GCF_029784015.1 Lycium ferocissimum
TTACGGACTCGAGGTAAGTAAGTGATAGGCGGCTAGGAGTTAAAAACGGTAATCATGTTAGGTTCTTTAAAAAAAAAAAAGTTGTTAGGACTATACAAAGGAAAATCTGGGGACCACGGATATGCATCAAACCAATCGGGCCCGCCCATGACATGAGTTAGAGTCATTATTCGTTATAGAATCTCCTACGAACTTTTCGAAGCGATCCGATTCCGTCTATGAAAGTTACGGACATTATTAGATATAGGATCCTTTAGGAACAAAACTTTTTATGCAACATTCGAAATCCAATCATACCAAAAACATAAGGACTATAATGCTACTACATTAAGAATACCAATATTAAGAGGTGAATAAGAATCATAGACATGCTCGGATCGTAAGAGTAGAGTTACCCCGAGGCTCGTATCATATCATAGCTTACTTACTTCTAAGACATGCCAAATGAAAGAAAGGATAAGCTTTACATGTTGTCCGCTTCCTAAGCTAGTCAGGACTTAAGTCTCGGGCTTCCCAAGATCTATAACAACGTCATTATATACCAAACATTAGCTATAGATACTTAGGGATTCCATCCCAAACTAGCACTTTATCTATAAAAATTTGGGCAGCATTTCCCCTATAAATTCAACAACCCCGAGAATTCAACTCGGCCACATCTTCAACAACAATACCAACAATCATATTAGCAACATCAACAATCAACTCAAAGCGCATTCTAACATTAGTAATTCCTTTCTATATAATTCGACGGCATTTCATTTACATTCAATTCAACCACATACAATCAAACCAACACCAATGATCACCCGTTCAACTACTAATCCGAAACCATTCAAACAGGATTCAAGAACATTTCAAGCAATCCGCATAATATTCAAAACAACCCAATCAATACACCACTCCACCCGAAACCTTCCAACTACACTAGGAACAACAACAACACATTAATTTTTTTCCAAATTCATGAACTACACCAACAGTCCACATGTTAACAATATCATTCTCATAAATTCAAGAAACTATATAGAGATCACATTAGGTTCCAAAACAGCCCACACGATTTCAACTTTCATTTGGATCATTAAATCTTCATTTTCACCATAGAATCCACAACAATTCACAACCAAATACTAAGTAAAATTTAATTCATTCCTTGTCCCAAAACAGCCCACTCACGGCTACAACATCAACATACAAAGTTTCATGAATTTCTTCCATTTCTACACACTACAACATGTACAAATCATCCATAACACATGTAAAGGAAGATTAACCTTACCTTTTCCACTCCACTTCTCTACTCGGTTAGGGTGTGTTTCGCAAGAATGAACGCCTTGCTTGCTCCAACAACTACTCCACGTTAATAAGGGCCTTCCAATTGGTAGAAAAGCGAGAAGAAAATATTTTTTTTTGATCAATTTCCCATGGACCTTATTTTCGGCCAGGCCATGGCCGAATGGTGCCTTTTTTCTTTCTCCAAGTTTCTTGAATTTTCTAAGTGTTGAAATGATGAATACTTGCCTTGCTTGGTCATCCATGATCTATTTATACTTAGTCCCTACAAATACTTGATGCACGCATGTACCACTCATAGTTTTAAACTAATCAAATTTGGCCAACCAAGGGGGGGAGAGGGCCCCACATCACACGGCCATATATGGCCATTTTCATGAAATACCAACTTTTCATATTTAATTTTTAACCCCAAATTTTTCTTAATATTCCATGCCAATAAATTCATAAGCAACTTATGCCTTAAAACAAAGTCGGAAAAAATAGCCTTGTCCATAACTTGTCGCAACCAACTTAAAATATTCCAACGTACAAAATACGGGATATAATATATTAAGTCACCTCTAGAATCTGCACCCATCAGCTCTAGGACTTAGGCATGGAAAATGGGGAAAAGAGCTCGAGGTTGGGAATGAAAATAGGAAATCTGGTCATGCTATTCCACCGTAGCGGAAAGATGATCACCGTGGCAAAAGTGCTATGGCGGTCAAGAGTCCCACCGTGGTGGACTTATTAAATAATCTCCAATGTCCGTTGTGGCGAATGCACACTCGCCATGGCGAGCTCACCATAGCAGCTCGACTATCGCTGTGGCAGCTGGACTACCCTAGGGAAATTTGGAATTTCTCCCCAACGCGGTTCAAGGCAAAATTTAAACTAGAATCTTATGAAAAAATCATCGATATGAGCCTTTACAAGGATTGCCTTTAGGCAAAGGTTTGAAAATGCTCGTAATGACCAAACGGGTCGTTACACAAAAGTTCAAAAAGATTATCTTAGAACTGGATAGAGCAAAAAATGATCTTCAAAGAGCTAGTCGTTGGACTCAATCCTGACATATTCTCACTAATCTCACTAGTAGAATACATAGCTCAACCACTGGCTTAGGATTTAAAAAGGAAAGGGTTAAAAAGGAACCTATATAAGTGGAATTGTGAATTTTTTGTGGTAAAACTGGACACATAGAATTAAGCGTTCAGTGAACCTAAGGCTTAAAGAAAGAAACCTGAAAGATGTCAACAGAAATACCAAACCTGTTAAAATGAATGGAATGGATAAAAGGAATAGGTTCTCTTATGTGTTTCCAGGATGGACAAAGAAAGATTTGATTCATCCTTTTGCATAAGGAAAATGACCCAAGCTAGTCTGAGTTCCTAAAACTAACCTCTGATTGTTTTGCAGGTGAGAGTGAAATGAAGCAAGCAAAACTGGTACATGGATAGTGCTTGCTCAAGACACATGGCTGGAGATAAACAAAAATTCAATTCACCCTCAAACTTAGAATGAGAAAATGTGGCCTTTGGATGAGGCAAGAAAGGAATAGGAAAGATATGCATGACAGAAGAACATGCTATTGACAATATATACCATGTAAATGGACTAAAACACAACCTCCCGAACATATCACAGCCATGTGACAGGGGGAACAAGGTAGTGTTTACTTCTGCAAGCTACAATATTACTGACCTTAAAACATGTAATACAGTTCTTGCTGCTATGAGGTACAAGAATGTGTACAAGGTTGACATAATGGGCATACCAAGCGATGATCTCACTTGTCTAAGTGTGACGGACTGTGACCCCTTGCTATGGCACAAAAGACTGAGCCATGCTAGCCTAGGTCAAATGAACAAACTAGTCTCCAAGAACTTAGCGATAGGTTTGCCTAACATAAGTTTAAGGAAATTTGTGGAGCGTGTTCAAGGGGGAAACAGGTAAGATTATCACTCAAAACAAAGAAGGTTGTCAGTACAACTAAGTCTCTGGAACTGGTCCATATAGATTTATGTGTTCGAATAAGAATAATGAGTCGTGAGAGTAAGAGGAATATATTTATAATTGTTGATGGTTTCACCAAGTTTAGATGAACACAATGTCTTGCATATATAGATAAGGCATGTGATGCCTTCATAATTCTTGTGAAAAAATTGGAAAGAAGACAAGGAAATAAACTAGCATCCATCAGGTCTGACCATATAACAGAATTCAAAAATTCTAAATTTGAAGAATAATGTTCTACTAATGGAATTGATCATAATTTCTCTGCACCTAGGACTCCACAATGAAATGGAATAGTGGAAAGAAAGAATAGAGCTCTTGAACAAATGGTTATGTAACGACCCGCTTGGTCGTTATAGTCTTTTTAGCACTTTGACCCCTTTATCGAGCTTGGTTAGCTCGCTTTTGACCCGAAGGGATAGTTGACGTGCTTCCCGAGGTGCTCGGGGTTGATTTTAGTGACTTTTTAGGCAAAATAGGCTTTAAGCGAAAAGAGTTGACTCAAAGTTGACTTTTGAGTAAATGGACCTTTTTTAAAATTTAATCAATTCCGACAGGTCAGGATGGTCATTTAGAACTTGTGGGCATATCTGGTTTAGTCCCCAATGCACTCGAACTCGGGTGCATTTTGGGACTTAGGTTGAGAAGTTGGATTTGAGGTATCTGGGGTTGACTTGGTCAACGAGACCTCTGTTGAAAATTTCGAGGCCACGAGTGCGTCCGTAGCATGTTTTTATGTGTGTTTGTGTTATGTGGTTTGTGACCAAATGGCCTAGGGAGTTAGTTAGAAATTCGGGTTGAGTTGTGAATTTGGCAAATTTTCTGGTGTTTGGTGCCCGTTTTGGCTGCTCTAGCACCACGACAGCGGTAACCCTGCCGCTGAAGCGGCTTGTACCATTTGACCTTGACCGCTGTAGCGGTCACGGTACCGTTGGGGTGGCGCCGCTCAATGCATTAATCTCATTGTGGAAGCGGGTGACGGGCAGTTAGTTCATTAAATGAAGTTTAAATGCCCTAAGTCCCTCATTTATTACTATTCTGAAATTTGAGCTTTTGGGAGCAATTCTAGAGTATTCTTAGAGAAGACTCTTAGTGGTAATCCTTTTAATCTCTTTGCTATTCCATTACCCCTAATCATCTTAAAATCCCTTCATCTTGTTAGTTCTTTAAGTGATGGAAGATTAAAAGTGGCTTTAATGAATTTTCTATCTAGGCTTCTAAATCATGAATTGTTGATTGAGTTAGCTTCTTTAAGCATTGGATTGATGATTAGAATCCTTTATTTCATAATTTCTTCCTAATTAGAGGCTAATTTATGGAATTGGAAGTTAAGGATTATACCCAAATTTGGGGGTTTTGCCTAGAATCCAAAATAGAGTGAATTGTTGATTATTCTAGCTTGCTATTGATGGGAATTGATCACCTAGAGGTTTAATTTCATGTTTGGACCTTTAGATCCATAATTTCACCCTTCTAGTTCATAAACCCTATTACATAGGTTGGGGATTTGGGTCTTGATAGAAGTAGGGTTGGTTTTGATGTTCTTCTTGATCCTAGTTCTATGATTCGAATATGCTTAGACATTCTTGATCTCGAGGCTCAAAGGAAAGGAAAGGCTAAGGAGTGATTGTTGGTGTTGTTGTTGTTCGGCCTTCTAGGTAGGTTACGATTTACCCTGTGGTGAGACTTCGTTTAGTGAAGCACATATTTAGATGATATTGTCAAAGAAAACATGTAAATCTTCAGGTATGAAGTTGGGTTGCATATTGTCTTGGTTGGGCCCTATTGTGTGATTGGAGCTAGTCACCCCATTGTGTTGTGATTTGATTTGTTCTATTATTGTTGGCTTGATGCCACGTGATGATAGTAGATATTGGAGACTGTTGATATATCGTGATCATAATATTGTAGTATCTTACTTATTGATGTTTTATACGAGGATAGTGTTCTATATGGCTTGTGTAGCCTTTTTATGATATTGTTGGCATACCCATGCTTGGTACTAGTGATATTGATCTGATTATTGATGTTGAACTCATACATTGCACGCATTCTCATCCTTCATGATACACTGTTGATACATTGATGATACTTGAGGAAACACTGTGATGAGCTAGGCTCAGTTGGATGAGAGTGACGTGAGGACCGATATTCGATGATTATTCTAGAATTGTGGTTGTGTGGTAGCGATTCTCGAGGTTTATGCCGGGCTCGTGAGGTAGTGGTATCCAGGTTATCGCCGGACCATGAGGTACATGGACTCCGCGGGTCCCCCATGGGTTGTGTTACCGAGATGTAGATACTTCCCCCCGGAGTACATGTGTACAAATCATTGCATTGCATTCACATTTCATACATTATTGATTTGCATTGCACTATGGCTTTATGTTGATGATATGATGTATACTTATGTTATTTGGATACGGATTGATTATTGAGACTTGGCACACTTGGGTTTAGATGCTATAACCTAGATGACGACGTGTCTTGGTTTCTGATTTGTGTTGACTTATAATTATTGGATTATCTATTTAACTTGCTTTATTGACTGGATTATGTTAGCTAAACTTAGTCGGCCTATGATACCTACCTGTACTGTGGCTTTGTACTGACCTGCACTTGCTGCATCCTTTAATGAATGCAGAATTCCAGGTGTGATCTACCTCCGTTACTCGTGGCTTATAGTCGCTCCGAGAGTTGCTTAGAGTCTACAGGGTGAGCACAAGACGTCCGCCGCCTTGAAGATTCTTCCTTATTTATGTCTTATTTTCTATTCCGAGACATATTCGGACTTGATGTATTATTGATATTCCAGACTTGTATATTCTAGTTAGATGCTCTTGTATGGATTAGACCAGACTCTGGGGTGTATTTTCCTTACTTCCACATTTTTATATTATTATCGTCAGACTTACATGATTTTATCTCTTCCGCTCATTTAATTATTTGTTAAGGCTTTTACTATTGTTGGGTCGAGGGTTCGCCTACCGAGGGGGGAAAGGTAGGTGCCCGCGCGACTTAGCTATATTGGGTCGTGACAAGTTAGTATCAGAGCCCTAGGTTACCCGGTCTATAATACAATCGCGTGTCTAGTAGAGTCTCATCGATCGGTACGATGAGCTTCGTACTTATCTGCGAGAGGCTATAGGACATTTAGGAAATTTCACTTTCTTCCTTCTTTGGTGCTACTTTATTCTAATTGGCATCTGGAACAATCGAATTGTTATCTGACTCTAATCCTTTTATCTCTTCTCTCACAGATGGTGACGACTGGAGCTACTATAGCCCGAGATCAGGTGCCAGAGCCCGCAACTGCGGCTGGCACCAGAAGGCGAGCAACAGCCAGAGTGCGGGCAGAGCTAGAGGCTACGGGGTTGCCCCAGCTAGGACCAGGGCTCTTGTGGTAGGACAGCGGTGCGAGAGATCTCCGTCTCCAGAGCCTGAGGATCAGCAGGTTCGAGACCAGGCCACCGAGAATGGTGTGGCCCCAGCACGGACACAACCCGAGATTAGTTTTGATCAAACTATACGGGATACTATGGCTTGTATTCTACTCCATCTAGATGCCAAGCAGGCTGCCGCTGGCGTTACTAATCCGAGCAGAGGTTCGCAGACCAGAGTTGGGTGCAGTCCCCTGAGCAGAGACCTACTCAAGTAGCACACCCCGCTGCAGCTATGGCTCCCCGTATTGATATAGTGCTAGGCCCGGGTGATGATCTTAGACCCGTGGAGGGCCCTATTATAACCTTGACTAATTAGGATCTTATTGGGAGATTTACGAAGTTGGAGCCGCCGAGGTTTTTAGGTACTTCTAGAGAGGACGCTTATAAGTTCATCTTGAATATGCATGAGTTTCTACATAGGATGGGGATCGTAGAGTCCCATGGAGTTGATTATGTGTCCTACCAGTTTTACGGCAGTGCGAAGACTTGGTTCCTCCACCTGACTTGGGGCCTACCAACGAGTTTGGATGGACAAGGGTACAAACGGGTATGCAAGACATTAGTACACATTCGTAAATTAAACTAAGTACAACAATTAAATTGAATTATAATTATTACATAGCCAAAAATGAATTACAAATAACATTGGGCCAAGCCCAGTAAGATAACTCAGACTGGTAGCAGCTATTGCAAAGGTGGCCTGATAAAGTCTAAGGAACTATTGGTCTCAGAAACACATAACAAAGTAGCCCAAAAGAAACAAATGATTAGGGCCCAGAACTGGAGGCCCAAGGCCAAACACCTCAAAATTCCACTAAGGCAGGAAACTGCAATATTCACTAAGTATACACCGGTATACCTTCTTTTGGAGGGCAACACAACATGTTGCATACCCTCCAAATATTCAATATACGTCCCAACCTAACCATTCTAATTCCCAAAAATAAATAAAATTATGTGAGAAAAGCAACATCACTGTTTTGAATGTCAAGAAAGCACAGTAACATAACACACAAGTTACAGAAAGGGAACTAAGGAGGGGGGGGGGGCATTGGTGTAAGATCACCTAATCAGGAATCCACAGAAGGCAAACATAACCTGGACTACTCATAAATAAATATTCAAAAGCTACAAGGAACACATTGAATTCAGTTTTAGGATGACAGATTAGCTAATAGGCAAGATTAAGATCAAACATGGTCAAACTAAGTGCAGCTCCAATCTATTTTAACTTAAGTCAAGTTCAAGTTATTTTTCAAGATAGAATAATATGAGAAACGAAGTAACACAACAATGGTCTCAGATTCAAGGTCATCTTAAGTTTAGGATCAGATTGTGGCAAATCTCAGGTAGTCAAGAAATGCAAATAGAGATTCCTATGGTGCAAGTAAATGTTACTCTGAGTTATCTTACTAATTTAAGCCTAGATCTATTCCCTTTAAGTGTTCAAAGTTCAAGACCAGACAGTACATATTCATTTCAAATGTAAAAATACTTTTAATCTAGCTCGGCTTATAGCAGGATCAAAATGGCAAGTAGTATGCAGGTCATAGGTTGAAAACGATCTTAAGTCCCCGGGTTCTCGATTTCTAAGTTAAGGTTCAACTTCAAGTGCTGGAAATGATTTAGCAAATAACAGGTCCTAATAGGAACTCCAAACAGGTTTCAAACATGATAGCTAATCTCAACTGGCTCTCAAAATTATGCAAGAGGACAGGGGATACATATATGTCAAACTAATGAGAATAATGTATAGGATCTACTCAAAGCAACACAAGGCTTAAGACAAGTTCTCAATCAGCACAAAAGGTCTCAAATAGCACTAATAAGGCATGGCACTCACTCAGGCCAAGAGATAAGCTCAAAATAGGACCAAATTCATACACTTAGCACACAAGCATATATATATATATATAAGTTTAGGATGGCAGACAGTATCCAGGATCAGTTTTTAAACAACTCAGAGGCCTCAAGATTGCACATATAGAATATGACACTATTTTTTACTCAAATCAACATATTGGGCCTGCTTTCATGCTCAAACTGACACACAGGAGCAAATAGGTGGCAAGAAACTCAAGTTACACAATGATTGCAGTAAGAGAAGTATAGACATCAACTTAGACTTTTAACTTTGTTTTAGCCTTTTCTGATCATCCTAATTAGCTTAGGTGAACAAGATACACAATGGAGATTTTAAATAGTAAACAGGCACAAAGAACAAATTATAGCAAGTGCTACCAGAATCAACTAAACAAGTAAACTCAACTGAAGAAACAAGTCACATGATTCACAAAAGTAAAGCAGGTCCAACAGTATACCAATCACCCCATTTCCCTCTCATTCCCAGTTTTAGTGTCAAAAACAACAAGTTCCAAATGCCAGTGCCTCCTCTTTTAATTGTTTGCAAGTCAAATTCCAAGTGCACATAAAGAGTGAACCAATCTAAAGTTTAACAAACAAGCCACAGCCTCTTTCAAGCTCTTTCATTAAACAAGTAACCAAGTTACAGCCTCAAAATTCATTTGACTAGGTTAAGAAAACCATTTTATCTCCTTTAAACAGTCACACAAAGTTTAAATAGGATAGAATAGCACATAAATTCAACAAGTAGGTTTAAGAAACACAAATCCAAATCCTCACATTTTAACACAACTAGCTAAACCAAACAGAAGACAACATGAATCATTCTAAAAGGTTTTAGACATGACAAGCTCTTTTCTTTCCAAAATGGCACAGAAAATTCAAAACACACCCTGCTAGGTGTAAACAAGAACAGTAAATATCCAGGACCATTTTTGAGACCAGGTTTTCACTCAAGGGGTATTCAAAGCCCTTTTAAACTAGTTTGCAGGTAATGAACATATACAAAGCACAAAGGCAAGTTCTCAAATCCACTTTTCGAATTTTAAAGACAGCCATTAGAGGCTAGCAAGAGGTCAAACAAGCATGACACAAACAAACATTTTGGAAAACCCATTTTTTATCTCAGTTTTGCCTTCAAAGCCTTAAAAAACAGGAATCACAACATGACCAGTACTAAATAGGGGATAGGACATCAAGATTTCAATTCTTGATACAACACAGAAGTTTAGTAAAAGTAGTGTTTACGCCACATCAAGTTATGAACTTCATTTGAAACCATTTTAAACAGGAAATCCTTTAAACAAACAACCAAACACACAATGATTCATGTCTTAACCTCAAACAGACAAACAATACACCTCAAACCTCAAGAAACCAATGGAACAGTAACTCCAATCAGAAACAGATCCCCTTTTTGTCATCTTAAAATCATTTCAAGACATCAAATCCTTTAAAACATCAAGACACCACTAACAAACATCTCAAAACATTGAAACAACTTAAACATCTTAGAGCCAAAGGAGAATTCTGTAAAACAGTAGGCATGAACACAATATAGGTTTCTTTGGCTCAAACATCTATTTTTAAAGTTCTAAAATATATTAAACAACATCATAAAACACTCAAACAAACTCCATATCCTTATTTCACACATCAAGGTAGTTTGTAAATGGCATAATATGATTTAAGTAACTCAACTAACAATATAAGCTGTAAATAGAGTAAACCGGGTTGGAATAAGAGTGTTACATCAAAATGGAGGGATTGAGTCAACTTTCAAACACCAACAGTTGAAAACCTTTTAAAACAGCCTTTTTCTTCTTAAATATTTGTATAATATGTGTATATTAGACTAGTATAAGTAGGTATATCTTATAGTATTCTTAAAGTAGTGGTCTATTTGTAGTATTTAGGTAGTATATATATAGTATATAGTATATTTTGGTTTTTTCAGTGTATCTGAGTAGTAGGAGGATTGTATATTTTCTAAATACTTAGAATTTTTAGCCAAAAGGCGGGATCCTTAAAAATGGCACAATTGCCTTCTATTTATAGCAAACAATTAGGGCTTTGGGGATAAAAGAGGGAATGTCATTTATCCAAATGAATTTCCCCCCTAAAATACCCTAATTTCAATCTCACTAATTCAAATTTGAGTAAAGGCTATTCCCAACATAATTGTACTACCTTATCCTATATTCAACAATTTTAACTAAATCAGATAATTTCCAATGGATAGTACTAGAATTTACACACAAAATATCCAATAAATCCCTAAATACTAGGATAGTAGAGTGAGTCACACATACAACCCAAAAATAGTACAACCAACGTTACAATAGTACTAATTTAGGATAAAATCCCCTAGAATTTCCTTTACCCAAATCCAATGGAAGTTTTCCCTTTAAAAAATTCCATTTGGTGTCATGGTGCTCAAGATAACAAAGAAGCTCAATGGCTTCTGTCAACGGCTCCCATGACACGGAAGAATTTTAAGGTAACATCCCATTAGGGGTTCAATTAGACATGAAAACATAAGTAAAATATAAAATTAAACCTGATAATATCATTAGGATAGAAAGGGGAACAAAACCCCTCAAAAATTAGCCGTGGAATAGCCATGAAAATGGCTCGATGATCGATCGTATAAAAAACCCTAAGTCGCCATTTGAGAGAGAAGAAAGGAGATGAGGATCTCAGTGTAAACGAAATAAAAGAGGGGGGGGGGGGTACGAAGTTTAGTTTAAAAACTTTCAATCCCCCTTTAAAAATCTAAATTCCCCCCAGAAGTTTTTTAAAATATTTAAAAAGGCCCCCCTATGTTTAGAATACACACTTTTCAAACTTTGTACTCCATTTTTTTTAATAAGTACCTAATTTCGCAAAAATATGTATTCGTCTAGAAACCCCATCGTAAACTTATTTTTTATAAAAACAAAATTTGGAATATGCCATTTTAAAATACGAGCTTTAATATAAACCCAAATTTGAAATAATTCCGGTAATATTTAAAGGTGTGAAAAATGCGGTCAAAATGAGCCATAATTCATACGTCGTTTTAATTAACAATTTTTTCGAGTTAGATGGAGCAGGATATATATTTTCTTTTTGAATTATATTTATGAAAGTAAATAACTCGTAATTTTCTTGCAATTGTCAATTTTTACAGAATAATAATTAAATGTCAATTTTTGCAATTTTCTCGGGATTTTTGAAATTTTATTTTCTTTAAGGGTGCATCCTTGCTCCGTCTTAGACTCGGGAATTTTGAAAATTAAAATACGCGTCTTATGAAGTGATAATTAGGTGTCAACAATTGCCCCTTCGGAGTTCGAGGGTCGCAAAGTTATCCTTGAGATACGAATTTGACAAACCTAATTTTTACCGAATAGTAGAAATTACAGCTCTCCTCGAGCAAAATTTTGAAAGTATGGCCAGACCCCAATTTTTTGGCTTCCTACATATCTCAGGCTACATGAGAATTTAGGCTGTTTGTAATTCTGACTCTATGAAGACTATGAAAATAAAGAGTTTTCTTTAAACTATCTCGAGGTGTCTCGAGATAATTATAGGACTATGGCCGAGTCTCAAATTTTGAGTAGCCTACATATCCCTGACTTTGGGAATCAGACCAATTGTAGTTCGACTCGATAGCCCGAAAAGGAATATCCCTTTATATAGGAATACCTTTGACTATTTCCGGTTGAAAATCTGAACCAGAGGTAGTTTTTGAGGAGGATTTATTAGTGTTGGTGCTTGAAGTGTTTTTTCCAATTCTTGGTGTAGAAAGCTTGACTCTCGTCCACGGTTTTTGACCGGTTGCCCAAGAAAAAGTTTCACGTATGCTCCGCATGTCTTGAATCCGGCTTTTACTTCCATCCAAGGTAGCTTCTAGCTCGTTTCCAAATACAGAATGGCGTTTTTCCATTTTGTTGACATTGAAGTCATCCTCCAATATTATGTCCTCCTTTTCACAAATGCTTGTCTGTTTTCTTTCTTTTCTCTTGTAAGTGTGTGTGTTTTTTGCGTATTTTTTGAAAAAATGATCTACTCTGGAAAATAATCTCGATACTTTGACCGGCTCTTTCTCCGTCATTTTCAGATGTTTTCATTGTTCAATGATAACTTCCGTTGGGATCTCGGTCGGGCTATACCGTATTTTTGCGAAACCTACACACCCCAGTCCGGTTGTCGTTTTCGTAAGCAAGATGCTACTAATGAAAATTATGTTTTCAAGTGCGGGGTCGTTTTTGTTTCTTATGACATCCGCCACCCCTGAAAATTTGGACTCACATCATTTTCACATATTGCGGTGACTCTCGCAAATACGTGTCGACTGCATCGTTATCCTCATACGAAGCTTGTGGTATACCGGGACTACATCACTTATAGCCAAAACTTTCCAAATGTAGACTGCACATCAGAGTGCAGTATCATATTCCTCTCATGATGACTACTAACCTCTGTGCCCAGAATTACAACATTTAGTCAGGATGTTCAAGTTAACTACTGCATACTAAAGTGCGAAGCCTTTTCTCATGACTACCACTATCCTTGAACCATGATTACATTAACTTGAAATAAACTGCCGCAGCGACCGCAAAACATGATGTAGGAATCACATTCCTATTTCAACGATTGTGGACATCAACCTCGGAATTATGCTACCTATTTTTGGCTATATATATGGATGATGACTCAGCCCCTTTAGCACGTAGTTGTTCAATCCATATCGTCATCTTGAGGAATGAAGCTTACCTCGGTGGCAAGACTAACACCATCTTTTTTTGACTCCGGGGAAGAAAACCCACCCGTCGATAGGGTTCACATCTTCCAAAAGGACTAGACTCGATTGTGAATACCGCATTTCAATACCAATATCAACGCGTCGTCTTCAAATTTTAGATTTTTATGACATCTAATCAGTAAATGTATCAAGGCAAGCCATGCGACGTTTAGGTCGGGGTCTCAATACCTTGACACAATACTGTTTAGTGGAGACCAGGCTTTTGGTACCGTGATTATATCTTTCAGTAGTCTTAAAATTTTCTTTTGTAAAAATCTTCGTGCTCTGTAAAACGAACAAACTTATCAGCGTAAAGCCAACTTTACTCAGGAAGGATTTTGTTACCCTTTCGTATGCTCTTCTTCACCGCTTTCCTCGAAATTTCTTCTTCACTTGGCTTGTTGTCGTTATCCTATTTTAAACATTTTTAGCAAACAAGTTAGTGTAAAATATCCATGCTTGTTTGTTCCTTCATCCACAGAAAATTTATCAGTTTCCCATATGGTTGACCGCTCTCCTTGGGCATGGACTTCTTCCATTCACGCTTTGGCGGGAAAGGATGCTCATTTTCCTTTAAAATCTTTTATTTTCTAGCAAAGTTTGAAAAGCGATGATTTTTTGGAACATATATGTATTTGGTATTTTTTGAAAATGATATATTTTATACACGCCCTTTTAATGTCATGACATTAGTTACTCAAACAAAGTCTTCCGTCTCTTCTTCTTCTTCTTGATCTCGACTTGTGAAATTTTCAAATCCCTTTCAAAAAATTTGCCCTAGTTTGTATATAACTTTGTAGCGACTCGAATTTCGCTATATCAAAGGAATTTTTGAGACCCTCTCAAAAATTCTACCCCAGTGTAAGTGTGTACTTGTCTATTCTTGATTTTACCGTGCTTGAGGAATTTTTGAGATTCTTCTCAAAAATTCTGCCCCAGTGTAGAAGTTTTAATCAGTTCGTTCCTTTGAACTAATATATTTAAAGAATTTTTGAGGTCCTCTCAAAAATTCTGCCCCAGTTTCCTTGTGGGGTTACCTTTATCTTTCTCTTGCTAGATCAATTCTGAGGTTTTCTAAGGTTTATTGGGAATTTTGTTTGGAATGACCGAGCTCGGGAGAGAGCCTACGTATCCCCTTATAAGTATAGAAAATCAGGTCCTTGCGTAGTTCGTACATGATTTGGATTTGGTTTTTTCTAAAAAAAAATGTAAAATTACAAGCAAAGGAAATGCAATTAAAGTAACATAAACTGTAAAAACTCTAAATCTTCGTAGTCGTCTTCTTCTTCACACGTAGTATGTCTTGATGACATCTAAATTGATTGCTCTTGGCCACTCTTGACCATCCATCTCAGCAAGTACCACAGCTCCTCTTGATAGTACCTTTCGCACCATATAAGGCCCTTGCCAATTTGGTGCAAACTTTCCTTTGTATTCGGGGAATATTCGTTTGAGCACCAACTGCCCAATTTGAAAAACCCTAGTTCTCATATGCTTGTTGAAAGCCCACGCCATTCTTTGTTGGTACAATTGACCATGATAGACGGCAATCATTCGCTTTTCATCTATCAAAGCCAGTTGCTCATACCTCTTGCGGATCCATTCTGCATCATCAAACTCAGCTTCTTGTATTATTCAAAGTGAAAGGAATTCTACTTCGGCTGGTATCACTGCTTCAGTGCCATATACCAACAGGTATGGAGTGGCCTCAGTTGAAGTTCTGGCAGTTGTGCGATATCCCAGTAATGTATGGCAGTTGTTTATGCCAATCTTTGTAGTTATCAATCATCTTCCTGAGGATCTTCCTGATGTTTTTGTTGGCAGATTCCACAACCCCATTCATTTGTGGTCGGTATGTAGTTGAATTTAGGTGAGTGATTTGGAAATGCGCACACATTTCTTTCATCAAGTGGCTATTCAGATTATCCCCATTGTCTGTTATGATCGATTCTGGGATACCAAATCGGCATATGATGTTGTTGCGCAAAAAATCCACGACTACTTTCTTTATTACCGATGCATAAGATGTTGCTGCTACCCACTTGGTGAAGTAGTCTATGGAGACCAAAATGAAGCGGTGTTTGTTTGACACAACTGGCTCAATTGGTCCTATGACATCCATGCCCCAAGCGGCGAATGTCCAAGGTGACGTCATAGCATTCAGTTCTGTTGGAGAAACCTTTATCAAGTCTCCATGAATCTGACACTTGTGACATTTTTGGACGAATTTGCTACAATCATTCTCTATGGTCATCCAGTAATAACCTGTTCTTAAGATTTTCTTTGCTAGCACGAACCAATTTATGTGAGGCCCGCAGGTATGCACCTCTTCAATCAATCTTGTAGCTTCGATAGAGTCAACACATCTAAGCAATCCCAAATCTGGGGTTCTTCTACGCAGGACATTTTTGTTGAGAAAAAAATCCTTCGCTAACTTCCTGATAGTCTTTTCTGATTTAAGGTGATTCCTTCAGGATATTCTCCCTTCTCCAAGTACATTTTAATGTCAATGTAGCCAGGTTTTTCATCAGTCTTTGCCTCTACAAAAGCACAGCGAGCCGATCGATCTCTGATTTCAATTTTGACAGGATAAATATACTTACTCCCGGGGTACTAAATCATGGATGCTATTGTTGCCAATGCATCAGCAAACTCATTCTGGGTTCTTGGTATATGCTTGAACTTGACTTCTTGGAACCGATCTGCCAACCTTTGCACAAGTCCAACATACTGTATGATCTTCTCGTTTTTGGTTGCCCACTCTCCTCGAACCTGATGACTCTCCTCGAACCTGATGAATTAACAAATCCAAGTTGTCAATTACCTGAATATCTCTCACATCCATGTCGAGGGCTAAACGGAGACCCAAAATACATGCTTCCTATTCAGCCATGTTGTTGGTGCAACTGAAGTTCAGCTTGGCGGCTACTGGGTAATATTGTCCTGAGTTTGAAACCAAAATGGCTCCGATTCCTGATCATTTAAAATTGACCGCTCAATCAAATTATACTTTCCATCTTAATTCATCTTTATTTTCTTCGCCCTCAATTGTCATTATTTCTTCATCCGAGAAGTAAGTCCAAAAAGGTATGGGATTGTCATCTACTGAGCTTGCTGCCAGTAGATCTGCCAATGCTTGCCCCTTAACTACTTTTTGTGCGACGTACTGAATATCAAACTCGCTTAATAGCATTTTCCACTTGGACAACTTCCCTATTGGCATAGGCTGGCGAAAGTTGTACCTTAGGGGCTCCATGTTTTGGATCAAATGAGCCGTGTACACAGCCATATAATGTCTTAACTTCTGAGACGCACAGGTAAGAGCGCAACACGTCTTTTCCACCAAGGAATATCTGGATTCACAGGGTGTGAACTTCTTACTGATGTAATAGATGGCCCTCTCTTTCTTTCCTGTATCGTCATTTTGTGCCAACATGCACCCAAAAGCATTTTCTAATACTGACATGTACAGTAGAAAAAGGCATCCCGGCCTTGGCGGGACCAAAACGGGTGGATTTGAAAGGTATCTCTTGATTGTGTCAAAGGCTTTCTGACAGTTTTCTGTCCATTCAGTTGGAGCATCTTTCTTGATGAGTTTGAGAATTGGTTCTATGATTACTATAGACTGGGCGATGAAGCGTCCAATGTAATTCAACCTTCCTAAGAAACTCATCACCTCTTTCTTTATTCTTCGCAGTGGAAGTTCTTGGATTGCTTTGACCTTTGTGGGATCTAACTCAATACCACGACGGCTGAATATGAATCCTAGTAATTTTCCAGCAAGCACTCCAAATGCGCACTTTGCAGGATTCAACTTCAGATCGTACTTGCGGAGTCTGTCGAAGAATCTTCTTAAGTGCTCAAGATGATCATCACCCACTCGATACTTGATGAAGACGTCATCCACATACACCTCAATCTCTTTATGCATCATATCATGGAAAATGGCGGTCATCGCCCTCATGTAAGTGGCACCGGTATTCTTAAGCCAAAAAGGCATTACCCGGCAATGATATACTCCCTATGGTGTGATGAATGCCGTCTTTTGAGCATCTTCTTTATCCATCAGTATCTGATGATAGCCTGCGTAACAATCCACAAAAGATTTCACCTCATGCTTAGCGAAGTTATCAATTAGTATGTGAATGTTCAGGAGTGGGAAATTATCCTTTGGGCTAGCACGGTTAAGATCACGATAGTCCACACAGATCCTTATTTTCCCATCTTTCTTTGGTACTGGTACTATGTTTGCTTAACCATGTCGGGTAGGGTGTCACTTCCACAACTCCCAACTGAATCTATTTTTCTACTTCTTCTTTAATTCGGATGCTGACATCAGGCTTTAGCTGCCAGATTTTCTATTTTACCGGGGCGAATCCCTCTAGGATCGGCAACCTATGGGCGACAATGTTCGTACTCAAACTCGGCATATCAGCGTATGACCAAGCGAAAACATCTTCATACTCTTTCAACCAACTCTGATACCCTTTTTTCTCTGCTTCTATCAAATGCACACTTATTCTAGTTTCCCAAACCAACTCCTCATTTCCTAGATTAACTGCCTCTATTTCCTCTAGGTTTAGCGTTGGTCTATTCTCGTATTCTTCTTCGGCATCTATCAACCCCTCTGGTTTAGTTATCTCTTCTTCTTGATCGTTGTTTTGTTCGTCGTCGTTTTTACTTGTTTCGTAACATGTCATAACATTATTTGTGGCCTCTGTATTATTACTGTAAAATAAAATAACACGGTTATTAATCATGTAAAAGCAATTTTCATTATGTTATATATATATATATATATATATATCTGTGTGTGTGTGTGTGTGTGTGTGTGTGTGTGTGTGTAAAGTAAAATGATTTTATCTTATTGTACACTTTAAGGCATTTTCATTGAAGTTTAGAAGAGTGATACAAACTATGGTCCTGACTCGGAATGGAACATCGAGTCATTTCTGTTATTAAACAACACGTAATAAGGAAACATGAAAAGGCGACAAGCCGGGCCTCAAAGCCGACTTTCGCCATTTTTTCTGAAAATGAGCATTCTTTCTACTGCAGAGTGAACAACGGGGTAGAAGTCCATCCACTTGTTGTTTCCCCTGGCTCAGCTCGCTGAATCTCCAATGCTTCGAAGCATTCTTCAATGATGGTTGCGCATTCCTCTTCCGAAAACAACGTCCTTAAACCCTCTTCTAGATCTCCGCTGTTGGGACTCAATGAGCATGCTGTAAAGGACTGTTATAGATGAGGGAATGGCTTTCTCATTCAACGGGACCTCTTGGTCCATATTCTACTTCTTCTTCTTCTGCCTCACCGAAGCTCGTATCCAACCCCAAATCGATATTTTCCATTTTCGATACTCCCTGGTTCTTTGATTCCTTGCAAGTTCTTTCCCAGACCATTCCCGGGCTCAAAACCACTCCTTATCATAGTTGTAGCCACCATTTTGTAGACCAGCGGCATAGGGATATCTTCATCAGCTCCCCTACGGTCTATCATGGCTAGTTCAACAGTGTGAAAATCAGCACCAACTGGTGACCACTCTATGACTGGCATGGAGTTGTCCAGATAATTGTGAATGTTTCCTTTACCATGAATCACAACTTCTTGATCATCCCATAGGAATATGAGAGACTGTTGCAATGAAGATGCTACAACTCCAGTGGCGTGTAACCAAGGTTTTCCCAATAATAAGTTGTAGCTTGTTTTGATATCCATGATGACGAACTCCACTACGAACTCTGTGGGACCCATTTGTATATGTAGATCTATCTCTTCAATTGGGTCGCTGGTCGCGCCATCATAGGCTTTCACATTTGTTTGACTCTGGCGAATTTTGCCAACATCATACCCGAGTTGTTTCAAAGTCGCCACAGGGCATACATTCAACCCAGCTCCTCCATCAATCAGCACTTGAGGGATAATCTTGTCACGGCACTTGAATGTTATTTGCAAAGCCTTATTGTGGGCCATACCCTCTCTTGGTAATTCATCATCAGAAAATGATAGCCTATGCACTCGTGTAACATATCCCACAATCTCGTCCAATGTTTCACTTGTGGTGCCGGCGGGCACTTGGACTTCATCCAAAGCTTTTATCAAGGCTAAATGATGTTGAGACGAACTGACTAATAATGACATTACTGATATCCTGGCAGGAGTCTTATGCAGGTGCTCAATAATTGAACAATTCTTGACTGGCATTTGCCTCCAAAAGTTTTCAGCTTCACCTTCAGTGATTGGTCTTTTCTGAGGGTTTTCGCGACGTGGTGCTTCGAGCACAAGTTCTTCTGGGGCATAACACCTTCCTAGCCTGGTCATACACTGAACCACAACAGCTATCTCTTTTTCTTTATTGACCATCATCTGGTGCGCGGTTTGATCACAAAGGGTGCATTCTCAATTGGTCCTGATGCTTTGAGTATGAATGGCTCGTTTTGAATTCGAACGACTGTCGAGGGATATTTGAGCATGAAAGGCTCTCTTTTGGCTACAGCAGATGTCTCAGATTTCTTTGTCAAAGGGCTTAACACTTGGATTGTTAATAAAGTGTTAAACAAATGTTAAGAGGTTCCATAACGATTGGAGATCAAATGAATGACGGAGATCAT